>NW_020825675.1:0-42398 GCF_003286085.1 Drosophila persimilis
CGTGATCGCCCCCTTGCCCCCTTTTTAAGAAAATAGTAAGCTACGTGGGGCTTAGAGACCCCCTCGGGCCGTATAATATAAAATTAACGAGGGGGAACGTTGTGAGTTGCTGCGGACACCGCAACTCTACAGTTATACCCGATACTAAGTCAGTATGGCTTTCCTCCGGCAGACGCCGCTAATATTAAACGACACGACAAAGAGTGCGTGCGAGAGAGACAGAAAATCAGTCTGAGCGTGATGTCACGCGCTGCGTAGCCACTGCAAATTGATTTGTTCCTTTTGGCTACAAAAATTATCTGATCTGATCCAGATTCAGCAATCTGATAGATATGGTCGTTATCTATGATTCTGCGTTTTTAGTTTTCTCGAATCTGCAATATTGTGGATGCAACAGATTTTCGTCCTTTGTGTGGGCGGAAGGGTGTGGGGCGAAATTTGGAGATACACGTTTTATAGTGAGATCTAAGAGAAGTGCGGATTCCAAATTTGGTTACTCTAGCGTTAATAGTCTTTGAGATTTGTGAATATCCCCAGATTTGCATCCTTTGCGGGGGCGGAAGGGGGTGTGGCGAAATTTTGAAACAAACTCGTCTCGGTCTGATATATTAGGAGTGTGGATACCAAATTTGGTTGCTCTAGCTTTTATAGTCTCTGAGATCTAGGCGCTAATGTTTTACTCTAAGCAAAGCCGCCTATGCTACGTGTGTGTTAGAGAGAGACAGGGCGAGAAAAAATGAAATTGTTTTCTTGATGCTGGCTATAATAGTAATACGATCCAATTCAGATTCTGCAGTCTAAAAGATATGGTCATTCTCTACGATTCTGCGTTTTTGGTTGTATCGTATCTTTAAAATTGTGGATGCCACAGATTTTCGCCCTTTGTGGGGGCGAAAGTGGGCGGGTCGAAGTTTTGAAATATTTTTGTGACATATCACAGAAGTCTGTATCCAAAACATCGTTGCTCTAGCTCTTTTAGTCTTTGAGCATTAGGCGCTGAAGGGGACGGACAGACGGACAGACGGACGGACGGACAGACGGACAGACAGACATGGCTTAATCGACTCGGCTATTGATGCTGATCAAGAATATATATACTTTATGGGGTCGGAAACGATTCCTTCTGGACGTTACACACATCCACTTTTACCACAAATCTAATATACCCCAATACTCATTTTGAGTATCGGGTATAATAACAAGTGGCCTTCGTGGCCTTCCCCCCTCCCCCTTAACCTAAAACTGAACAGTCAATGCTTAAACCTAGAAAATAAAAAGTCAAAAATCTTAATTCTAATGAAATAAGTTCGGGTCCCTCCAATGGGAAAATGCCGGCAAGATGATGGGTGGAAAAAATGTGGGTGGAGCGTACGCTCCCTCACAAGTTCAACCTTATGACTGTTTTGAAAAATATTTTTGAGCATAATGGATCCATCGGTGTTAACGTATCTACCAGATAATAATTTACCATAATTAGGATAATAACCTTGAGTGGCTAAGTGACTTTCACTGGCATCACTACCATAGCTTAAAATCGTTTGCAAATACGATCTATAATGATAGTTATTATCACTCTGAGAAACCAAAATATTATTTAAATATACGGACGAACTTCTAAACATTGAATGCAAAATATTATTCACTACTCCAACATCGTTTCCTTCAATGTTGGTATTATCACTTTTTCTTAGTTGCACAACAAGTCTTAAGTAAACACTTGATAGGTCTCGATATGTTTCCCCATTTCCTAAGCAAACGAATTCAATTGAAGAAGCACTGTCCAACGAAGCTATGGGGTTATATGAAACTTCTTGGTTTTCTCGTATCTTTAAAATTGTGGATGCCACAGATTTTCGCCCTTTGTGGGGGCGAAAGTGGGCGGGGCGAAGTTTTGAAATCTTTTTGTGACATATCACAGAAGTCTGGATCCAAAACATCGTTGCTCTAGCTCTTTTAGTCTTTGAGCATTAGGCGGTGAAGGGGACGGACAGACGAACAGACGGACAGACGGATGGACGGACAGACAGACAGGGCTCAATCGACTCGGCTATTGATGCTGATCAAGAATATATATACTTTATGGGGTCGGAAACGATTCCTTCTGGACGTTACACACATCCACTTTTACCACAAATCTAATATACCCCAATACTCATTTTGAGTATCGGGTATAATAAAAGAATGTATCCCAGCTCAAAAATTCAATAAACATCTTAAATGTCTCTGAAATAATATTGTGTTTTATTTTAAACGAATTTTCTTAAACATTTGTATTATTAACTTATCATTATAGTTAAAATCATTTTTCTTAAATTGTTTTAAAAAACAATTTATTGTTTTTTTGCTGCTTTTAAATATTCCATATAGGATACAGTAATGACCGCATGTATTTGAAAAATAACCTTGCAGTGGTTGTTTATTATACCCGATACTCAAAATGAGTATTGGGGTATATTAGATTTGTGGTAAAAGTGGATGTGTGTAACGTCCAGAAGGAACCGTTTCCGACCCCATAAAGTATATATATTCTTGATCAGCATAATAGCCGGGTCGATTGAGCCATGTCTGTCTGCCCGTCTGTCCGTCCGTCCGTCTGTCCGTCTGTCCGTCCCCTTCAGCGCCTAATGCTCAAAGACTATAAGAGCCAGAGCAACGATGTTTTGGATCCAGACTTCTGTGATATGTCACTGCTACAAAAATATTTCAAAACTTTGCCCCGCCCACTTCCGCCCCCACAAAGGGCGAAAATCTGTGGCATCCACAATTTTAAAGATACGATACAACCAAAAACGCAGAATCGTAGAGAATGACCATATCTTTTAGACTGCGGAATCTCAATTGGATCGTATTATTATTATAGCCAGCATCAAGAAAACAATTTCATTTTTTCTCGCCCTGTCTCTCTCTATCACACACGTAGCATAGGCGGCTTTGCTTAGAGTAAAACATTAGCGCCTAGATCTCAGAGACTATAAAAGCTAGAGCAACCAAATTTGGTATCCACACTCCTAATATATCGGACCGAGACGAGTTTGTTTCAAAATTTCGCCACACCCCCTTCCGCCCCCGCAAAGAATGCAAATCTGGGGATATTCACAAATCTCAGAGACTATTAAAGCTAGAGTAACCAAATTTGGTATCCGCACTTCTGTTAGATCTCACTATAAAACGTATATCTCAAAATTTAGCCCCACCCCCTTCCGCCCACACAAAGGACGAAAATCTGTTGCATCCACAATATTTAAGAAAACTAAAAACGCAGAATCATAGATAACGACCATATCTATCAGATGGCTGAATCTGGATCAGATCAGATCATTTATATAGCGAAAGGATACAAATCAATTTGCAGTGGCTACGCAGCGCGTGACATCACGCTCAGACTGATTTTCTGTCTCTCTCGCACGCACTCTTTGTCGTGTCGTTTAATATTAGCGGCGTCTGCCGGAGGAAAGCCATACTGACTTAGTATCGGGTATAACTGTAGAGTTGCGGTGTCCGCAGCAACTCACAACGTTCCCCCTCCCCATTTCCTAAGCAAACGAATTCAATTGAAGAAGCACTGTCCAACGAAGCTATGGGGTTATATGAAACTTCTTCTGTTCTCAGAATAGAGCTTTGTGTAGGATGTGGCTCAAAGAGATCCAATTCGCTTTTCATACATTCAATATGGGTGGTCATTATACCCGATACTCAAAATGAGTATTGGGGTATATTAGATTTGTGGTAAAAGTGGATGTGTGAAACGTCCAGAAGGAATCGTTTCCGACCCTATTCTTGATCAGCATCAATAGCCGAGTCGATTGAGCCCTGTCTGTCTGTCCGTCCGTCCGTCTGTCCGTCTGTCCGTCCCCTTCAGCGCCTAGTGCTCAAAGACTATAAGAGCTAGAGCAACGATGTTTTGGATCCAGACTTCTGTGATATGTCACTGCTACAAAAATATTTCAAAACTTTGCACCGCCCACTTCCGCCTCCACAAAGGACGAAAATCTGTGGCATCTACATTTTTAAAGATACGATAAAACCAAAAACGCAGAATCGTAGAGAATGACCATATCTTTTAGACTGCGGAATCTCAATTGGATCGTATTATTATTATAGCCAGCATCAAGAAAACAATTTCATTTTTTCTCGCCCTGTCCCTCTCTAACACACACGTAGCATAGGCGGCTTTGCTTAGAGTAAAACATTAGCGCCTAGATCTCAGAGACTATAAAAGCTAGAGCAACCAAATTTGGTATCCACACTCCTAATATATCAGACCGAGACGAGTTTGTTTCAAAATTTCGCCACACCCCCTTCCGCCCCCGCAAAGGATGCAGATCTGGGGATATTCATAAATCTCAGAGACTATTAAGGCTAGAGTAACCAAATTTGGTATCCGCACTTCTGTTAGATCTCACTATAAAACGTATATCTCAAAATTTAGCCCCACCCCCTTCCGCCCACACAAAGGACGAAAATCTGTTGCATCCACAATATTGCAGATTTGAGAAAACTAAAAACGCAGAATTATACTGATCATACTGACTTAGTATCGGGTATAACTGTAGAGTTGCGGTGTCCGCAGCAACTCACAACGTTCCCCCTCGTTTTTGTTCTTGAATGCTTGGAAAGCAACTTATCAATTTGCAATGTATTCATTTTTGCAATAGAACACGAATATTTCTATGTTTATCAATATCAATCATTGAGTCATATTCACAGTAAACCAGACAAGTAACTGCTTCTGTAAGAGGCTCCGAAAATCGTCCTTCAATTCGGATGGCTCCTTGTGATATTAAATTTGAGCATACAGTTGAATTGTGATGGTCTGCAGTTAGGTCAAATGCTAATATAAAACTATTTTTATCAAACATTTCCTTTGTAATTTGTAAGCCTCGATCATAATGTTTTATTCCATTTGATCTGAATAGCATATTATATCCTCTAGAGCTTTGAGCATTTTCAGAGTTCGAGAAATCAAACTCAAGTGCCTGCGATGGTACTTGTACTCCATTAACCAATAGATTAAAGCGTTGAATTTTAAAATGTTCAAAATGGAAGGGGTTTAATGCCCGATTTCCAGAATATGATTTGTTTTTTACCATGCAAAAAGCCAAAAAATTGGGAAGCTGTCCAATAACTGCATTGTCAATTGATAATGTATTATTTCCTAGATATATTGTAAATGATTTTACTTGAACTTTGCTGTATGGATAAATGGCATTTTTAGTTTGTAAAACATGATGATGAGCCAATAAAATGCTCGGATTAATAGTTATGTGGTTCATGAATAGTTGGGGCTCCAATATTTTAAGATTTGATTCAGTTTCAGATTCCATTAAATAAAATGCTGTTTTTTCAATGTTAAAAGTAATCCTCAAATCTACATTATTTATAAGCAGTTTTGGTTGATTAAATATATCTCCATGAACTTTTCCGAATAGTTCAACAATAGTTTTGAAAAATATTTTTGAGCATAATGGATCCATCGGTGTTAACGTATCTACCAGATAATAATTTACCATAATTAGGATAATAACCTTGAGTGGCTAAGTGACTTTCACTGGCATCACTACCATAGCTTAAAATCGTTTGCAAATACGATCTATAATGATAGTTATTATCACTCTGAGAAACCAAAATATTATTTAAATATACGGACGAACTTCTAAACATTGAATGCAAAATATTATTCACTACTCCAACATAGTTTCCTTCAATGTTGGTATTATCACTTTTTATACCCGATACTCAAAATGAGTATTGGGGTATATTAGATTTGTGGTAAAAGTGGATGTGTGTAACGTCCAGAAGGAATCGTTTCCGACCCCATAAAGTATATATATTCTTGATCAGCATCAATAGCCGAGTCGATTGAGCCATGTCTGTCTGTCCGTCTGTCCGTCCGTCCGTCTGTCCGTCTGTCCGTCCCCTTCAGCGCCTAATGCTCAAAGACTATAAGAGCTAGAGCAACGATGTTTTGGATCCAGACTTCTGTGATATGTCACTGCTACAAAAATATTTCAAAACTTTGCCCCGCCCACTTCCGCCCCCACAAAGGGCGAAAATCTGTGGCATCCACATTTTTAAAGATACGATAAAACCAAAAACGCAGAATCGTAGAGAATGACCATATCTTTTAGACTGCAGAATCTGAATTGGATCGTATTACTATTATAGCCAGCATCAAGAAAACAATTTCATTTTTTCTCGCCCTGTCTCTCTCTAACACACACGTAGCATAGGCGGCTTTGCTTAGAGTAAAACATTAGCGCCTAGATCTCAGAGACTATAAAAGCTAGAGCAACCAAATTTGGTATCCACACTCCTAATATATCAGACCGAGACGAGTTTGTTTCAAAATTTCGCCACACCCCCTTCCGCCCCCGCAAAGGATGCAAATCTGGGGATATTCACAAATCTCAAAGACTATTAACGCTAGAGTAACCAAATTTGGAATCCGCACTTCTCTTAGATCTCACTATAAAACGTGTATCTCAAAATTTCGCCCCACACCCTTCCGCCCACACAAAGGACGAAAATCTGTTGCATCCACAATATTGCAGATTCGAGAAAACTAAAAACGCAGAATCATAGATAACGACCATATCTATCAGATTGCTGAATCTGGATCAGATCAGATAATTTTTGTAGCCAAAAGGAACAAATCAATTTGCAGTGGCTACGCAGCGCGTGACATCACGCTCAGACTGATTTTCTGTCTCTCTCGCACGCACTCTTTGTCGTGTCGTTTAATATTAGTGGCGTCTGCCGGAGGAAAGCCATACTGACTTAGTATCGGGTATAACTGTAGAGTTGCGGTGTCCGCAGCAACTCACAACGTTCCCCCTCCCCATTTCCTAAGCAAACGAATTCAATTGAAGAAGCACTGTCCAACGAAGCTATGGGGTTATATGAAACTTCTTCTGTTCTCAGAATAGAGCTTTGTGTAGGATGTGGCTCAAAGAGATCCAATTCGCTTTTCATACATTCAATATGGGTGGTCATTATACCCGATACTCAAAATGAGTATTGGGGTATATTAGATTTGTGGTAAAAGTGGATGTGTGAAACGTCCAGAAGGAATCGTTTCCGACCCTATTCTTGATCAGCATCAATAGCCGAGTCGATTGAGCCCTGTCTGTCTGTCCGTCCGTCCGTCTGTCCGTCTGTCCGTCCCCTTCAGCGCCTAGTGCTCAAAGACTATAAGAGCTAGAGCAACGATGTTTTGGATCCAGACTTCTGTGATATGTCACTGCTACAAAAATATTTCAAAACTTTGCCCCGCCCACTTCCGCCTCCACAAAGGACGAAAATCTGTGGCATCTACATTTTCAAAGATACGATAAAACCAAAAACGCAGAATCGTAGAGAATGACCATATCTTTTAGACTGCGGAATCTCAATTGGATCGTATTATTATTATAGCCAGCATCAAGAAAACAATTTCATTTTTTCTCGCCCTGTCCCTCTCTAACACACACGTAGCATAGGCGGCTTTGCTTAGAGTAAAACATTAGCGCCTAGATCTCAGAGACTATAAAAGCTAGAGCAACCAAATTTGGTATCCACACTCCTAATATATCGGACCGAGACGAGTTTGTTTCAAAATTTCGCCACACCCCCTTCCGCCCCCGCAAAGGATGCAAATCTGGGGATATTCACAAATCTCAGAGAGTATTAAGGCTAGAGTAACCAATTTAGTGTCCGTACTCCTGTTAGATCTCACTATAAAACGTATATCTCAAAATTTCGCCCCACCCCCTTCCGCCCACACAAAGGACGAATCTGTTGCATCAACAATATTGATTCCAAAGGGTATAAAGTACCATTTGAATCTTCAGCAATTCCAATTTTTGTTACCCTTCACTTTAAAAAACGAAAAGAAATGCTATAAATAATACTGTAAAGATGGAAATTTATTCAGAGTAGAAACGACAGTTATACCCGATACTAAGTCAGTATGGCTCTCCTCCGGCAGCGCCGCTAATATTAAACGACACGACAAAGAGTGCGTGCGAGAGAGACAGAAAATCAGTCTGAGCGTGACGTCGGGCGCTGCGTAGCCAATGCAAATTGATTTGCTCCTTTTGGCTAAAAAAATTATCTGATCTGATCCAGATTCAGCAATCTGATAGATATGGTCATTATCTATGATTCTGCGTTTTTAGTTTTCTCAAATCTGCAATATTGTGGATGCAACAGATTTTCGTCCTTTGTGTGGGCGGAAGGGGGTGGGGCGAAATTTTGAGATATACGTTTTATAGTGGGATCTAACAGGAGTGTACTAAATACTAAATTTGGTTACTCTAGCTTTAATAGTCTCTGAGATTTGTGAATATCCCCAGATTTGCATCCTTTGCGGGGGCGGAAGGGGGTGTGGCGAAATTTTGAAACAAACTCGTCTCGGTCCGATATATTAGGAGTGTGGATACAAAATTTGGTTGCTCTAGCTTTTATAGTCTCTGAGATCTAGGCGCTAATGTTTTACTCTAAGCAAAGCCGCCTATGCTACTTGTGTGTTAGAGAGGGACAGGGCGAGAAAAAATTAAATTGTTTTCTTGATGCTGGCTATAATAATAATACGATCCAATTGAGATTCCGCAGTCTAAAAGATATGGTCATTCTCTACGATTCTGCGTTTTTGGTTTTCTCGTATCTTTAAAATTGTGGATGCCACAGATTTTGGCCCTTTGTGGGAGCGGAAGTGGGCGAGGCAAAGTTTTGAAATATTTTTGTAGCAGTGACATATCACAGAAGTCTGGATCCAAAACATCGTTACTCTAGCTCTTATAGTCTTTGAGCATTAGGCGCTGAAGGGGACGGACAGACGGACAGACGGACGGACACACATCCACTTTTACCACAAATCTGTAGGCCGTCTAACCCGGGAATTGTAGTGACCAATATCGGTGCGTGAGTGAACTGTATAGGTATAAAAACACAAGCCCGGCGATTTGATGTAACTCTTTTTTATTAGCTGCGCGTCCGTCTCTCGCAATCGCCATTTACAAAGTGAACTTACTCTCTTATCGATGTTTCTTATCCGATATCTCACTATTGGTATTTCCCGCCGAGTGTATCGATGGTGCGGTAAATACCAATGCGCGCTGTATGCTATTTTAAATACTAGTTGAATGCCTCACTAATTATTACCTTGCTACAAATCTAATATACCCCAATACTCATTTTGAGTATCGGGTATCATAACCACCATGACGAAATCTTATCAACAATATTATTTAAATCAGTGTGGAGGAGGGTTGAATCATATAGGAAGTCTTTATGTTTCACCCAGAGTTATCCAACAAGGTAGAGGAATTGGGAATTTTTTTAGTGGTCTTTTTATACCCGATACTCAAAATGAGTATTGGGGTATATTAGATTTGTGGTAAAAGTGGATGTGTGTAACGTCCAGAAGGAATCGTTTCCGACCCTATTCTTGATCAGCATCAATAGCCGAGACGATTGAGCTTTGTCTGTCTGTCCGTCCGTCCGTCTGTCCGTCTGTCCGTCCCCTTCAGCGCCTAATGCTCAAAGACTATAAGAGCTAGAGTAACGATGTTTTGGATCCAGACTTCTGTGATATGTCACTGCTACAAAAATATTACAAAACTTTTCCCCGCCCACTTCCGCTCCCACAAAGGGCCAAAATCTGTGGCATCCACAATTTTAAAGATACGAGAAAACCAAAAACGCAGAATCGTAGAGAATGACCATATCTTTTAGACTGCGGAATCTCAATTGGATCGTATTATTATTATAGCCAGCATCAAGAAAACAATTTAATTTTTTCTCGCCCTGTCCCTCTCTAACACACACGTAGCATAGGCGGCTTTGCTTAGAGTAAAACATTAGCGCCTAGATCTCAGAGACTATTAAAGCTAGAGTAACCAAATTTGGTAACCGCACTTCTGTTAGATCTCACTATAAAACGTATATCTCAAAATTTAGCCCCACCCCCTTCCGCCCACACAAAGGACGAAAATCTGTTGCATCCACAATATTGCAGATTTGAGAAAACTAAAAACGCAGAATTATACTGACCATACTGACTTAGTATCGGGTATAACTGTAGAGTTGCGGTGTCCGCAGCAACTCACAACGTTCCCCCTCGTTTTTGTTTTTGAATGCTTGGAAAGCAACTTATCGATTTGCAATGTATTCATTTTTGCAATAGAACACGAATATTTCTATGTTTATCAATATCAATCATTGAGTCATATTCACAGTATACCAGACAAGTAACTGCTTCTGTAAGAGGCTCCGAAAATCGTCCTTCAATTCGGATGACTCCTTGTGATATTAAATTTGAGCATACAGTTGAATTGTGATGGTCTGCAGTTAGGTCAAATGCTAATATAAAACTATTTTTATCAAACATTTCCTTTGTAATTTGTAAGCCTCGATCATAATGTTTTATTCCATTTGATCTGAATAGCATATTATATCCTCTAGAGCTTTGAGCATTTTCAGAGTTCGGAAATCAAACTCAAGTGCCTGCGATGGTACTTGTACTCCATTAACCAATAGATTAAAGCGTTGAATTTTAAAATGTTCAAAATGGAAGGGGTTTAATGCCCGATTTCCAGAATATGATTTGTTTTTTACCATGCAAGAAGCCAAAAAATTGGGAAGCTGTCCAATAACTGCATTGTCAATTGATAATGTATTATTTCCTAGATATATTGTAAATGATTTTACTTGAACTTTGCTGTATGGATAAATGGCATTTTTAGTTTGTAAAACATGATGATGAGCCAATAAAATGCTCGGATTAATAGTTATGTGGTTCATGAATAGTTGGGGCTCCAATATTTTAAGATTTGATTCAGTTTCAGATTCCATTAAATAAAATGCTGTTTTTTCAATGTTAAAAGTAATCCTCAAATCTACATTATTTATAAGCAGTTTTGGTTGATTAAATATATCTCCATGAACTTTTCCGAATAGTTCAACCTTATTACTGTTTTGAAAAATATTTTTGAGCATAATGGATCCATCGGTGTTAACGTATCTACCAGATAATAATTTACCATAATTAGGATAATAACCTTGAGTGGCTAAGTGACTTTCACTGGCATCACTACCATAGCTTAAAATCGTTTGCAAATACGATCTATAATGATAGTTATTATCACTCTGAGAAACCAAAATATTATTTAAATATACGGACGAACTTCTAAACATTGAATGCAAAATATTATTCACTACTCCAACATCGTTTCCTTCAATGTTGGTATTATCACTTTTTGTTAGTTGCACATATGTTTCCCCATTTCCTAAGCAAACGAATTCAATTGAAGAAGCACTGTCCAACGAAGCTATGGGGTTATATGAAACTTCTTGGTTTTCTCGTATCTTTAAAATTGTGGATGCCACAGATTTTCGCCCTTTGTGGGGGCGGAAGTGGGCGGGGCGAAGTTTTGAAATATTTTTGTGACATATCACAGAAGTCTGGATCCAAAACATCGTTGCTCTAGCTCTTTTAGTCTTTGAGCATTAGGCGCTGAAGGGGACGGACAGACGGACAGACGGACGGACGGACAGACGGACAGACAGACATGGCTTAATCGACTCGGCTATTGATGCTGATCAAGAATATATATACTTTATGGGGTCGGAAACGATTCCTTCTGGACGTTACACACATCCACTTTTACCACAAATCTAATATACCCCAATACTCATTTTGAGTATCGGGTATAATAAAAGAATGTATCCCAGCTCAAAAATTCAATAAACATCTTAAATGTCTCTGAAATAATATTGTGTTTTATTTTAAACGAATTTTCTTAAACATTTGTATTATTAACTTATCATTACAGTTAAAATCATTTTTCTTAGATTGTTTTAAAAAACAATTTAATGTTTTTTTGCTGCTTTTAAATATTCCATATAGGATACAGTAATGACCGCATGTATTTGAAAAATAACCTTGCAGTGGTTGTTTATTATACCCGATACTCAAAATGAGTATTGGGGTATATTAGATTTGTGGTAAAAGTGGATGTGTGTAACGTCCAGAAGGAATCGTTTCCGACCCCATAAAGTATATATATTCTTGATCAGCATCAATAGCCGAGTCGATTGAGCCATGTCTGTCTGTTCGTCTGTCCGTCCGTCCGTCTGTCCGTCCCCTTCAGCGCCTAATGCTCAAAGACTATAAGAGCTAGAGCAACGATGTTTTGGATCCAGACTGCTGTGATATGTCACTGCTACAAAAATATTTCAAAACTTTGCCCCGCCCACATCTGCCCCCACAAAGGGCGAAAATCTGTGGCATCCACAATATTGCAGATTTGAGAAAACTAAAAACGCAGAATCATAGATAACGACCATATCTATCAGATTGCTGAATCTGGATCAGATCGAATCGATTTTGTAGCCAAAAAGAACAAATCAATTTGCAGTGGCTACGCAGCGCCCGACGTCACGCTCAGACTGATTTTCTGTCTCTCTCGCACGCACTCTTTGTCGTGTCGTTAAATATTAGCGGCGTCTGCCGGAGGAGAGCCATACCGACTTTGTATCGGGTATAACTCTAGAGTTGCGGTGTACGCAGCAACTCACAACGTTCCCCCTCGTTAAATGTAAACTTTATGGAATTTTTCCTTAATATTTTTAAAAATTCTTTATTTTGAGGATATTGACCATATGAATCAAAAAATTCGGCTGAATATTTGTTTTCAAAGTTAAAAGCAACCCAATGAGTTCCTGAATGGCTTGAAGAATCTGTGTTTGCTATTATTAAAGCAATTACTTGAGGCAGCTGATCAGAGGGATAAACTCCTTTAAAAATTGTTATACCCGATACTCAAAATGAGTATTGGGGTATATTAGATTTGTGGTAAAAGTGGATGTGTGTCCGTCCGTCCGTCCGTCTGTCCGTCCCCTTCAGCGCCTAATGCTCAAAGACTATAAGAGCTAGAGTAACGATGTTTTGGATCCAGACTTCTGTGATATGTCACTCCTACAAAAATATTTCAAAACTTTGCCCCGCCCACTTCCGCCCCCACAAAGGGCGAAAATCTGTGGCATCCACAATTTTAAAGATACGAGAAAACAAAAAACGCAGAATCGTAGAGAATGACCATATCTTTTAGACTGCAGAATCTGAATTGGATCGTATTACTATTATAGCCAGCATCAAGAAAACAATTTCATTTTTTCTCGCCCTGTCTCTCTCTAACACACACGTAGCATAGGCGGCTTTGCTTAGAGTAAAACATTAGCGCCTAGATCTCAGAGACTATAAAAGCTAGAGCAACCAAATTTGGTATCCACACTCCTAATATATCAGACCGAGACGAGTTTGTTTCAAAATTTCGCCACACCCCCTTCCGCCCCCGCAAAGGATGCAAATCTGGGGATATTCACAAATCTCAAAGACTATTAACGCTAGAGTAACCAAATTTGGAATCCGCACTTCTCTTAGATCTCACTATAAAACGTGTATCTCAAAATTTCGCCCCACACTCTTCCGCCCACACAAAGGACGAAAATCTGTTGCATCCACAATATTGCAGATTCGAGAAAACTAAAAACGCAGAATCATAGATAACGACCATATCTATCAGATTGCTGAATCTGGATCAGATCAGATAATTTTTGTAGCCAAAAGGAACAAATCAATTTGCAGTGGCTACGCAGCGCGTGACATCACGCTCAGACTGATTTTCTGTCTCTCTCGCACGCACTCTTTGTCGTGTCGTTTAATATTAGCGGCGTCTGCCGGAGGAAAGCCATACTGACTTAGTATCGGGTATAACTGTAGAGTTGCGGTGTCCGCAGCAACTCACAACGTTCCCCCTCCCCATTTCCTAAGCAAACGAATTCAATTGAAGAAGCACTGTCCAACGAAGCTATGGGGTTATATGAAACTTCTTCTGTTCTCAGAATAGAGCTTTGTGTAGGATGTGGCTCAAAGAGATCCAATTCGCTTTTCATACATTCAATATGGGTGGTCATTATACCCGATACTCAAAATGAGTATTGGGGTATATTAGATTTGTGGTAAAAGTGGATGTGTGAAACGTCCAGAAGGAATCGTTTCCGACCCTATTCTTGATCAGCATCAATAGCCGAGTCGATTGAGCCCTGTCTGTCTGTCCGTCCGTCCGTCTGTCCGTCCCCTTCAGCGCCTAGTGCTCAAAGACTATAAGAGCTAGAGCAACGATGTTTTGGATCCAGACTTCTGTGATATGTCACTGCTACAAAAATATTTCAAAACTTTGCCCCGCCCACTTCCGCCTCCACAAAGGACGAAAATCTGTGGCATCTACATTTTTAAAGATACGATAAAACCAAAAACGCAGAATCGTAGAGAATGACCATATCTTTTAGACTGCGGAATCTCAATTGGATCGTATTATTATTATAGCCAGCATCAAGAAAACAATTTCATTTTTTCTCGCCCTGTCCCTCTCTAACACACACGTAGCATAGGCGGCTTTGCTTAGAGTAAAACATTAGCGCCTAGATCTCAGAGACTATAAAAGCTAGAGCAACCAAATTTGGTATCCACACTCCTAATATATCAGACCGAGACGAGTTTGTTTCAAAATTTCGCCACACCCCCTTCCGCCCCCGCAAAGGATGCAAATCTGGGGATATTCACAAATCTCAGAGAGTATTAAGGCTAGAGTAACCAAATTTAGTGTCCGTACTCCTGTTAGATCTCACTATAAAACGTATATCTCAAAATTTCGCCCCACCCCCTTCCGCCCACACAAAGGACGAATCTGTTGCATCAACAATATTGATTCCAAAGGGTATAAAGTACCATTTGAATCTTCAGCAATTCCAATTTTTGTTACCCTTCACTTTAAAAAACGAAAAGAAATGCTATAAATAATACTGTAAAGATGGAAATTTATTCAGAGTAGAAACGACAGTTATACCCGATACTAAGTCAGTATGGCTCTCCTCCGGCAGCGCCGCTAATATTAAACGACACGACAAAGAGTGCGTGCGAGAGAGACAGAAAATCAGTCTGAGCGTGACGTCGGGCGCTGCGTAGCCAATGCAAATTGATTTGCTCCTTTTGGCTACAAAAATTATCTGATCTGATCCAGATTCAGCAATCTGATAGATATGGTCATTATCTATGATTCTGCGTTTTTAGTTTTCTCAAATCTGCAATATTGTGGATGCAACAGATTTTCGTCCTTTGTGGGGGCGGAAGGGGGTGGGGCGAAATTTTGAGATATACGTTTTATAGTGAGATCTAACAGGAGTGTACTAAATACTAAATTTGGTTACTCTAGCTTTAATAGTCTCTGAGATTTGTGAATATCCCCAGATTTGCATCCTTTGCGGGGGCGGAAGGGGGTGTGGCGAAATTTTGAAACAAACTCGTCTCGGTCCGATATATTAAGAGTGTGGATACAAAATTTGGTTGCTCTAGCTTTTATAGTCTCTGAGATCTAGGCGCTAATGTTTTACTCTAAGCAAAGCCGCCTATGCTACGTGTGTGTTAGAGAGGGACAGGGCGAGAAAAAATTAAATTGTTTTCTTGATGCTGGCTATAATAATAATACGATCCAATTGAGATTCCGCAGTCTAAAAGATATGGTCATTCTCTACGATTCTGCGTTTTTGGTTTTCTCGTATCTTTAAAATTGTGGATGCCACAGATTTTGGCCCTTTGTGGGAGCGGAAGTGGGCGGGGCAAAGTTTTGAAATATTTTTGTAGCAGTGACATATCACAGAAGTCTGGATCCAAAACATCGTTACTCTAGCTCTTATAGTCTTTGAGCATTAGGCGCTGAAGGCGACGGACAGACGGACAGACGGACGGACGGACGGACACACATCCACTTTTACCACAAATCTGTAGGCCGTCTAACCCGGGACCAATATCGGTGCGTGAGTGAACTGTATAGGTATAAAAACACAAGCCCGGCGATTTGATGTAACTCTTTTTTATTAGCTGCGCGTCCGTCTCTCGCAATCGCCATTTACAAAGTGAACTTACTCTCTTATCGATGTTTCTTATCCGATATCTCACTATTGGTATTTCCCGCCGAGTGTATCGATGGTGCGGTAAATACCAATGCGCGCTGTATGCTATTTTAAATACTAGTTGAATGCCTCACTAATTATTACCTTGCTACAAATCTAATATACCCCAATACTCATTTTGAGTATCGGGTATAATAACCACCATGACGAAATCTTATCAACAATATTATTTAAATCAGTGTGGAGGAGGGTTGAATCATATAGGAAGTCTTTATGTTTCACCCAGAGTTATCCAACAAGGTAGAGGAATTGGGAATTTTTTTAGTGGTCTTTTTATACCCGATACTCAAAATGAGTATTGGGGTATATTAGATTTGTGGTAAAAGTGGATGTGTGTAACGTCCAGAAGGAATCGTTTCCGACCCTATTCTTGATCAGCATCGATAGCCGAGTCGATTGAGCTTTGTCTGTCTGTCCGTCCGTCCGTCTGTCCGTCTGTCCGTCCCCTTCAGCGCCTAGTGCTCAAAGACTATAAGAGCTAGAGCAACGATGTTTTGGATCCAGACTTCTGTGATATGTCACTGCTACAAAAATATTTCAAAACTTTGCTCCACCCACATCCGCTCCCACAAAGGGCGAAAATCTGTGGCATCCACAATTTTAAAGATACGAGAAAACCAAAAACGCAGAATCGTAGAGAATGACCATATCTTTTAGACTACGGAATCTGAATTGGATCGTATTATTATTATAGCCAGCATCAAGAAAACAATTTCATTTTTTCTCGCCCTGTCCCTCTCTAACACACACGTAGCATAGGCGGCTTTGCTTAGAGTAAAACATTAGCGCCTAGATCTCAGAGACTATTAAAGCTAGAGTAACCAAATTTGGTAACCGCACTTCTGTTAGATCTCACTATAAAACGTATATCTCAAAATTTAGCCCCACCCCCTTCCGCCCACACAAAGGACGAAAATCTGTTGCATCCACAATATTGCAGATTTGAGAAAACTAAAAACGCAGAATCATACTGACCATACTGACTTAGTATCGGGTATAACTGTAGAGTTGCGGTGTCCGCAGCAACTCACAACGTTCCCCCTCGTTTTTTTTTTTGAATGCTTGGAAAGCAACTTATCGATTTGCAATGTATTCATTTTTGCAATAGAACACGAATATTTCTATGTTTATCAATATCAATCATTGAGTCATATTCACAGTATACCAGACAAGTAACTGCTTCTGTAAGAGGCTCCGAAAATCGTCCTTCAATTCGGATGGCTCCTTGTGATATTAAATTTGAGCATACAGTTGAATTGTGATGGTCTGCAGTTAGGTCAAATGCTAATATAAAACTATTTTGATCAAACATTTCCTTTGTAATTTGTAAGCCTCGATCATAATGTTTTATTCCATTTGATCTGAATAGCATATTATATCCTCTAGAGCTTTGAGCATTTTCAGAGTTCGGAAATCAAACTCAAGTGCCTGCGATGGTACTTGTACTCCATTAACCAATAGATTAAAGCGTTGAATTTTAAAATGTTCAAAATGGAAGGGGTTTAATGCCCGATTTCCAGAATATGATTTGTTTTTTACCATGCAAGAAGCCAAAAAATTGGGAAGCTGTCCAATAACTGCATTGTCAATTGATAATGTATTATTTCCTAGATATATTGTAAATGATTTTACTTGAACTTTGCTGTATGGATAAATGGCATTTTTAGTTTGTAAAACATGATGATGAGCCAATAAAATGCTCGGATTAATAGTTATGTGGTTCATGAATAGTTGGGGCTCCAATATTTTAAGATTTGATTCAGTTTCAGATTCCATTAAATAAAATGCTGTTTTTTCAATGTTAAAAGTAATCCTCAAATCTACATTATTTATAAGCAGTTTTGGTTGATTAAATATATCTCCATGAACTTTTCCGAATAGTTCAACCTTATTACTGTTTTGAAAAATATTTTTGAGCATAATGGATCCATCGGTGTTAACGTATCTACCAGATAATAATTTACCATAATTAGGATAATAACCTTGAGTGGCTAAGTGACTTTCACTGGCATCACTACCATAGCTTAAAATCGTTTGCAAATACGATCTATAATGATAGTTATTATCACTCTGAGAAACCAAAATATTATTTAAATATACGGACGAACTTCTAAACATTGAATGCAAAATATTATTCACTACTCCAACATCGTTTTCTTCAATGTTGGTATTATCACTTTTTGTTAGTTGCACATATGTTTCCCCATTTCCTAAGCAAACGAATTCAATTGAAGAAGCACTGTCCAACGAAGCTATGGGGTTATATGAAACTTCTTGGTTTTCTCGTATCTTTAAAATTGTGGATGCCACAGATTTTCGCCCTTTGTGGGGGCGGAAGTGGGCGGGGCGAAGTTTTGAAATATTTTTGTGACATATCACAGAAGTCTGGATCCAAAACATCGTTGCTCTAGCTCTTTTAGTCTTTGAGCATTAGGCGCTGAAGGGGACGGACAGACGGACAGACGGACAGACGGACGGACGGACAGACGGACAGACAGACATGGCTTAATCGACTCGGCTATTGATGCTGATCAAGAATATATATACTTTATGGGGTCGGAAACGATTCCTTCTGGACGTTACACACATCCACTTTTACCACAAATCTAATATACCCCAATACTCATTTTGAGTATCGGGTATAATAAAAGAATGTATCCCAGCTCAAAAATTCAATAAACATCTTAAATGTCTCTGAAATAATATTGTGTTTTATTTTAAACGAATTTTCTTAAACATTTGTATTATTAACTTATCATTACAGTTAAAATCATTTTTCTTAAATTGTTTTAAAAAACAATTTAATGTTTTTTTGCTGCTTTTAAATATTCCATGTAGGATACAGTAATGACCGCATGTATTTGAAAAATAACCTTGCAGTGGTTGTTTATTATACCCGATACTCAAAATGAGTATTGGGGTATATTAGATTTGTGGTAAAAGTGGATGTGTGTAACGTCCAGAAGGAATCGTTTCCGACCCCATAAAGTATATATATTCTTGATCAGCATCAATAGCCGAGTCGATTGAGCCATGTCTGTCTGTTCGTCTGTCCGTCCGTCCGTCTGTCCGTCCCCTTCAGCGCCTAATGCTCAAAGACTATAAGAGCTAGAGCAACGATGTTTTGGATCCAGACTGCTGTGATATGTCACTGCTACAAAAATATTTCAAAACTTTGCCCCGCCCACATCCGCCCCCACAAAGGGCGAAAATCTGTAGCATCCACAATTTTAAAGATACGAGAAAACAAAAAACGCAGAATCGTAGAGAATGACCATATCTTTTATACTGCGGAATCTCAATTGGATCGTATTATTATTATAGCCAGCATCAAGAAAACAATTTCATTTTTTCTCGCCCTGTCCCTCTCTAACACACACGTAGCATAGGCGGCTTTGCTTAGAGTAAAACATTAGCGCCTAGATCTCAGAGACTATAAAAGCTAGAGCAACCAAATTTGGTATCCACATTCCTAATATATCGGACCGAGACGAGTTTGTTTCAAAATTTCGCCACACCCCCTTCCGCCCCCGCAAAGGATGCAAATCTGGGGATATTCACAAATCTCAGAGACTATTAAAGCTAGAGTAACCAAATTCGGTATCCGCACTTCTGTTAGATCTCACTATAAAACCTTTATCTCAAAATTTCGCCCCACCCCCTTCCGCTCACACATAGGACGAAAATCTGTTGCATCCACAATATTGCAGATTTGAGAAAACTAAAAACGCAGAATCATAGATAACGACCATATCTATCAGATTGCTGAATCTGGATCAGATCGAATCGATTTTGTAGCCAAAAAGAACAAATCAATTTGCAGTGGCTACGCAGCGCCCGACGTCACGTTCAGACTGATTTTCTGTCTCTCTCGCACGCACTCTTTGTCGTGTCGTTTAATATTAGCGGCGTCTGCCGGAGGAGAGCCATACTGACTTTGTATCGGGTATAACTGTAGAGTTGCGGTGTACGCAGCAACTCACAACGTTCCCCCTCGTTAAATGTAAACTTTATGGAATTTTTCCTTAATATTTTTAAAAATTCTTTATTTTGAGGATATTGACCATATGAATAAAAAAATTCGGCTGAATATTTGTTTTCAAAGTTAAAAGCAACCCAATGAGTTCCTGAATGGCTTGAAGAATCTGTGTTTGCTATTATTAAAGCAATTACTTGAGGCAGCTGATCAGAGGGATAAACTCCTTTAAAAATTGTTATACCCGATACTCAAAATGAGTATTGGGGTGTATTAGATTTGTGGTAAAAGTGGATGTGTGTCCGTCCGTCCGTCCGTCTGTCCGTCCCCTTCAGCGCCTAATGCTCAAAGACTATAAGAGCTAGAGTAACGATGTTTTGGATCCAGACTTCTGTGATATGTCACTCCTACAAAAATATTTCAAAACTTTGCCCCGCCCACTTCCGCCCCCACAAAGGGCGAAAATCTGTGGCATCCACAATTTTAAAGATACGATACAACCAAAAACGCAGAATCGTAGAGAATGACCATATCTTTTAGACTACGGAATCTGAATTGGATCGTATTATTATTAAGCCAGCATCAAGAAAACAATTTCATTTTTTCTCGCCCTGTCCCTCTCTAACACACACGTAGCATAGGCGGCTTTGCTTAGAGTAAAACATTAGCGCCTAGATCTCAGAGACTATAAAAGCTAGAGCAACCTAATTTGGTATCCACACTCCTAATATATCGGACCGAGACGAGTTTGTTTCAAAATTTCGCCACACCCCCTTCCGCCCCCGCAAAGAATGCAAATCTGGGGATATTCACAAATCTCAGAGACTATTAAAGCTAGGGTAACCAAATTTGGTATCCGCACTTCTGTTAGATCTCACTATAAAACGTATATCTCAAAATTTAGCCCCACCCCCTTCCGCCCACACAAAAGACGAAAATCTGTTGCATCCACAATATTGCAGATTTGAGAAAACTAAAAACGCAGAATCATAGATAACGACCATATCTATCAGATTGCTGAATCTGGATCAGATCAGATCATTTTTATAGCGAAAGGAAACAAATCAATTTGCACTGGCTACGCAGCGCCCGACGTCACGCTCAGACTGATTTTCTGTCTCTCTCGCACGCACTCTTTGTCGTGTCGTTTAATATTAGCGGCGTCTGCCGGAGGAGAGCCATACTGACTTAGTATCGGGTATTACTGTAGAGTTGCGGTGTCCACAACGTTCCCCCTCGTTTTTGTTCTTGAATGCTTGGAAAGCAACTTATCAATTTGCAATGTATTCATTTTTGCAATAGAACACGAATATTTCTATGTTTATCAATATCAATCATTGAGTCATATTCACAGTAAACCAGACAAGTAACTGCTTCTGTAAGAGGCTCCGAAAATCGTCCTTCAATTCGGATGGCTCCTTGTGATATTAAATTTGAGCATACAGTTGAATTGTGATGGTCTGCAGTTAGGTCAAATGCTAATATAAAACTATTTTTATCAAACATTTCCTTTGTAATTTATAAGCCTCGATCATAATGTTTTATTCCATTTGATCTGAATAGCATATTATATCCTCTAGAGCTTTGAGCATTTTCAGAGTTCGGAAATCAAACTCAAGTGCCTGCGATGGTACTTTCACTCCATTAACCAATAGATTAAAGCGTTGAATTTTAAAATGTTCAAAATGGAAGGGGTTTAATGCCCGATTTCCAGAATATGATTTGTTTTTTACCATGCAAAAAGCCAAAAAATTGGGAAGCTGTCCAATAACTGCATTGTCAATTGATAATGTATTATTTCCTAGATATATTGTAAATGATTTTACTTGAACTTTGCTGTATGGATAAATGGCATTTTTAGTTTGTAAAACATGATGATGAGCCAATAAAATGCTCGGATTAATAGTTATGTGGTTCATGAATAGTTGGGCTCCAATATTTTAAGATTTGATTCAGTTTCAGATTCCATTAAATAAAATGCTGTTTTTTCAATGTTAAAAGTAATCCTCAAATCTACATTATTTATAAGCAGTTTTGGTTGATTAAATATATCTCCATGAACTTTTCCGAATAGTTCAACCTTATTACTGTTTTGAAAAATATTTTTGAGCATAATGGATCCATCGGTGTTAACGTATCTACCAGATAATAATTTACCATAATTAGGATAATAACCTTGAGTGGCTAAGTGACTTTCACTGGCATCACTACCATAGCTTAAAATCGTTTGCAAATACGATCTATAATGATAGTTATTATCACTCTGAGAAACCAAAATATTATTTAAATATACGGACGAACTTCTAAACATTGAATACAAAATATTATTCACTACTCCAACATCGTTTCCTTCAATGTTGGTATTATCACTTTTTCTTAGTTGCACAACAAGTCTTAAGTAAACACTTGATAGGTCTCGATATGTTTCCCCATTTCCTAAGCAAACGAATTCAATTGAAGAAGCACTGCCCAACGAAGCTATGGGGTTATATGAAACTTCTTCTGTTCTCAGAATAGAGCTTTGTGTAGGATGTGGCTCAAGAGATCCAATTCGCTTTTCATACATTCAATATGGGTGGTCATTATACCCGATACTCAAAATGAGTATTGGGGTATATTAGATTTGTGGTAAAAGTGGATGTGTGAAACGTCCAGAAGGAATCGTTTCCGACCCTATTCTTGATCAGCATCAATAGCCGAGTCGATTGAGCCCTGTCTGTCTGTCCGTCCGTCCGTCTGTCCGTCTGTCCGTCGCCTTCAGCGCCTAGTGCTCAAAGACTATAAGAGCTAGAGCAACGATGTTTTGGATCCAGACTTCTGTGATATGTCACTGCTACAAAAATATTTCAAAACTTTGCCCCGCCCACTTCCGCCTCCACAAAGGACGACAATCTGTGGCATCCACATTTTTAAAGATACGATAAAACCAAAAACGCAGAATCGTAGAGAATGACCATATCTTTTAGACTACGGAATCTGAATTGGATCGTATTATTATTATAGCCAGCATCAAGAAAACAATTTCATTTTTTCTCGCCCTGTCCCTCTCTAACACACACGTAGCATAGGCGGCTTTGCTTAGAGTAAAACATTAGCGCCTAGATCTCAGAGACTATAAAAGCTAGAGCAACCAAATTTGGTATCCACACTCCTAATATATCAGACCGAGACGAGTTAGTTTCAAAATTTCGCCACACCCCCTTCCGCCCCCGCAAAGGATGCAAATCTGGGGATATTCACAAATCTCAGAGAGTATTAAGGCTAGAGTAACCAAATTTAGTGTCCGTACTCCTGTTAGATCTCACTATAAAAAGTATATCTAAAAATTTCGCCCCACCCCCTTCCGCCCACACAAAGGACGTATCTGTTGCATCAACAATATTGATTCCAAAGGGTATAAAGTACCATTTGAATCTTCAGCAATTCCAATTTTTGTTACCCTTCACTTTAAAAAACGAAAAGAAATGCTATAAATAATACTGCAAAGATGGAAATTTATTCAGAGTAGAAACGACAGTTATACCCGATACTAAGTCAGTATGGCTCTCCTCCGGCAGCGCCGCTAATATTAAACGACACGACAAAGAGTGCGTGCGAGAGAGACAGAAAATCAGTCTGAGCGTGACGTCGGGCGCTGCGTAGCCAATGCAAATTGATTTGCTCCTTTTGGCTACAAAAATTATCTGATCTGATCCAGATTCAGCAATCTGATAGATATGGTCATTATCTATGATTCTGCGTTTTTAGTTTTCTCAAATCTGCAATATTGTGGATGCAACAGATTTTCGTTCTTTGTGTGGGCGGAAGGGGGTGGGGCGAAATTTTGAGATATACGTTTTATAGTGAGATCTAACAGGAGTGCGGACACTAAATTTGGTTACTCTAGCTTTAATAGTCTCTGAGATTTGTGAATATCCCCAGATTTGCATCCTTTGCGGGGGCGGAAGGGGGTGTGGCGAAATTTTGAAACAAACTCGTCTCGGTCCGATATATTAGGAGTGTGGATACAAAATTTGGTTGCTCTAGCTTTTATAGTCTCTGAGATCTAGGCGCTAATGTTTTACTCTAAGCAAAGCCGCCTATGCTACGTGTGTGTTAGAGAGGGACAGGGCGAGAAAAAATGAAATTGTTTTCTTGATGCTGGCTATAATAATAATACGATCCAATTGAGATTCCGCAGTCTAAAAGATATGGTCATTCTCTACGATTCTGCGTTTTTGGTTTTCTCGTATCTTTAAAATTGTGGATGCCACAGATTTTCGCCCTTTGTGGGAGCGGAAGTGGGCGGGGCAAAGTTTTGAAATATTTTTGTAGCAGTGACATATCACAGAAGTCTGGATCCAAAACATCGTTACTCTAGCTCTTATAGTCTTTGAGCATTAGGCGCTGAAGGGGACGGACAGACGGACAGACGGACGGACGGACGGACACACATCCACTTTTACCACAAATCTAATATACCCCAATACTCATTTTGAGTATCGGGTATAATAACCACCATGACGAAATCTTATCAACAATATTATTTAAATCAGTGTGGAGGAGGGTTGAATCATATAGGAAGTCTTTATGTTTCACCCAGAGTTATCCAACAAGGTAGAGGAATTGGGAATTTTTTTAGTGGTCTTTTTATACCCGATACTCAAAATGAGTATTGGGGTATATTAGATTTGTGGTAAAAGTGGATGTGTGTAACGTCCAGAAGGAATCGTTTCCGACCCTATTCTTGATCAGCATCAATAGCCGAGTCGATTGAGCCCTGTCTGTCTGTCCGTCCGTCCGTCTGTCCGTCTGTCCGTCCCCTTCAGCGCCTAGTGCTCAAAGACTAAAAGAGCTAGAGCAACGATGTTTTGGATCCAGACTTCTGTGATATGTCACTGCTACAAAAATATTTCAAAACTTTGCCCCGCCCACTTCCGCCCCCACAAAGGGCGAAAATCTGTGGCATCCACAATTTTAAAGATACGATACAACCAAAAACGCAGAATCGTAGAG
Organism: Drosophila persimilis; assembly: GCF_003286085.1. Taxonomy (NCBI): domain Eukaryota; kingdom Metazoa; phylum Arthropoda; class Insecta; order Diptera; family Drosophilidae; genus Drosophila; species Drosophila persimilis. Next base: position 24,983 of record NW_020825675.1, read on the forward strand.
AATGACCATATCTTTTAGACTACGGAATCTGAATTGGATCGTATTATTATTATAGCCAGCATCAAGAAAACAATTTCATTTTTTCTCGCCCTGTCCCTCTCTAACACACACGTAGCATAGGCGGCTTTGCTTAGAGTAAAACATTAGCGCCTAGATCTCAGAGACTATAAAAGCTAGAGCAACCAAATTTGGTATCCACACTCCTAATATATCGGACCGAGACGAGTTTGTTTCAAAATTTCGCCACACCCCCTTCCGCCCCCGCAAAGGATGCAAATCTGGGGATATTCACAAATCTCAGAGAGTATTAAGGCTAGAGTAACCAAATTTAGTGTCCGTACTCCTGTTAGATCTCACTATAAAACGTATATCTAAAAATTTCGCCCCACCCCCTTCCGCCCACACAAAGGACGTATCTGTTGCATCAACAATATTGATTCCAAAGGGTATAAAGTACCATTTGAATCTTCAGCAATTCCAATTTTTGTTACCCTTCACTTTAAAAAACGAAAAGAAATGCTATAAATAATACTGTAAAGATGGAAATTTATTCAGAGTAGAAACGACAGTTATACCCGATACTAAGTCAGTATGGCTCTCCTCCGGCAGCGCCGCTAATATTAAACGACACGACAAAGAGTGCGTGCGAGAGAGACAGAAAATCAGTCTGAGCGTGTTGTCGGGCGCTGCGTAGCCACTTCAAATTGATTTGTTCCTTTTGGCTATAAAAATGATCTGATCTGATCCAGATTCACCAATCTGATAGATATGGTCATTATCTATGATTCTGCGTTTTTAGTTTTCTCAAATCTGCAATATTGTGGATGCAACAGATTTTCGTTCTTTGTGTGGGCGGAAGGGGGTGGGGCGAAATTTTGAGATATACGTTTTATAGTGAGATCTAACAGGAGTGCGGACACTAAATTTGGTTACTCTAGCTTTAATAGTCTCTGAGATTTGTGAATATCCCCAGATTTGCATCCTTTGCGGGGGCGGAAGGGGGTGTGGCGAAATTTTGAAACAAACTCGTCTCGGTCCGATATATTAGGAGTGTGGATACAAAATTTGGTTGCTCTAGCTTTTATAGTCTCTGAGATCTAGGCGCTAATGTTTTACTCTAAGCAAAGCCGCCTATGCTACGTGTGTGTTAGAGAGGGACAGGGCGAGAAAAAATGAAATTGTTTTCTTGATGCTGGCTATAATAATAATACGATCCAATTGAGATTCCGCAGTCTAAAAGATATGGTCATTCTCTACGATTCTGCGTTTTTGGTTTTCTCGTATCTTTAAAATTGTGGATGCCACAGATTTTCGCCCTTTGTGGGAGCGGAAGTGGGCGGGGCAAAGTTTTGAAATATTTTTGTAGCAGTGACATATCACAGAAGTCTGGATCCAAAACATCGTTACTCTAGCTCTTATAGTCTTTGAGCATTAGGCGCTGAAGGGGACGGACAGACGGACGGAAGGACGGACACACATCCACTTTTACCACAAATCTAATATACCCCAATACTCATTTTGAGTATCGGGTATAATAACCACCATGACGAAATCTTATCAACAATATTATTTAAATCAGTGTGGAGGAGGGTTGAATCATATAGGAAGTCTTTATGTTTCACCCAGAGTTATCCAACAAGGTAGAGGAATTGGGAATTTTTTTAGTGGTCTTTTTATACCCGATACTCAAAATGAGTATTGGGGTATATTAGATTTGTGGTAAAAGTGGATGTGTGTAACGTCCAGAAGGAATCGTTTCCGACCCTATTCTTGATCAGCATCAATAGCCGAGTCGATTGAGCCCTGTCTGTCTGTCCGTCCGTCCGTCTGTCCGTCTGTCCGTCCCCTTCAGCGCCTAGTGCTCAAAGACTAAAAGAGCTAGAGCAACGATGTTTTGGATCCAGACTTCTGTGATATGTCACTGCTACAAAAATATTTCAAAACTTTGCCCCGCCCACTTCCGCCCCCACAAAGGGCGAAAATCTGTGGCATCCACAATTTTAAAGATACGATACAACCAAAAACGCAGAATCGTAGAGAATGACCATATCTTTTAGACTACGGAATCTGAATTGGATCGTATTATTATTATAGCCAGCATCAAGAAAACAATTTCATTTTTTCTCGCCCTGTCCCTCTCTAACACACACGTAGCATAGGCGGCTTTGCTTAGAGTAAAACATTAGCGCCTAGATCTCAGAGACTATAAAAGCTAGAGCAACCAAATTTGGTATCCACACTCCTAATATATCAGACCGAGACGAGTTTGTTTCAAAATTTCGCCACACCCCCTTCCGCCCCCGCAAAGGATGCAAATCTGGGGATATTCACAAATCTCAGAGAGTATTAAGGCTAGAGTAACCAAATTTAGTGTCCGTACTCCTGTTAGATCTCACTATAAAACGTATATCTCAAAATTTCGCCCCACCCCCTTCCGCCCACACAAAGGACGAATCTGTTGCATCAACAATATTGATTCCAAAGGGTATAAAGTACCATTTGAATCTTCAGCAATTCCAATTTTTGTTACCCTTCACTTTAAAAAACGAAAAGAAATGCTATAAATAATACTGTAAAGATGGAAATTTATTCAGAGTAGAAACGACAGTTATACCCGATACTAAGTCAGTATGGCTCTCCTCCGGCAGCGCCGCTAATATTAAACGACACGACAAAGAGTGCGTGCGAGAGAGACAGAAAATCAGTCTGAGCGTGACGTCGGGCGCTGCGTAGCCAATGCAAATTGATTTGATCCTTTTGGCTACAAAAATTATCTGATCTGATCCAGATTCAGCAATCTGATAGATATGGTCATTATCTATGATTCTGCGTTTTTAGTTTTGTCAAATCTGCAATATTGTGGATGCAACAGATTTTCGTCCTTTGTGTGGGCGGAAGGGGGTGGGGCGAAATTTTGAGATATACGTTTTATAGTGAGATCTAACAGGAGTACGGACACTAAATTTGGTTACTCTAGCCTTAATACTCTCTGAGATTTGTGAATATCCCCAGATTTGCATCCTTTGCGGGGGCGGAAGGGGGTGTGGCGAAATTTTGAAACAAACTCGTCTCGGTCCGATATATTAGGAGTGTGGATACAAAATTTGGTTGCTCTAGCTTTTATAGTCTCTGAGATCTAGGCGCTAATGTTTTACTCTAAGCAAAGCCGCCTATGCTACGTGTGTGTTAGAGAGGGACAGGGCGAGAAAAAATGAAATTGTTTTCTTGATGCTGGCTATAATAATAATACGATCCAATTGAGATTCCGCAGGGCGCAGACTTCTGTGATATGTCACTGCTACAAAAATATTTCAAAACTTTGCCCCGCCCACTTCCGCCCCCACAAAGGGCGAAAATCTGTGGCATCCACAATTTTAAAGATACGATACAACCAAAAACGCAGAATCGTAGAGAATGACCATATCTTTTAGACTGCGGAATCTCAATTGGATCGTATTATTATTATAGCCAGCATCAAGAAAACAATTTCATTTTTTCTCGCCCTGTCCCTCTCTAACACACACGTAGCATAGGCGGCTTTGCTTAGAGTAAAACATTAGCGCCTAGATCTCAGAGACTATTAAAGCTAGAGTAACCAAATTTGGTAACCGCACTTCTGTTAGATCTCACTATAAAACGTATATCTCAAAATTTAGCCCCACCCCTTTCCGCCCACACAAAGGACGAAAATCTGTTGCATCCACAATATTGCAGATTTGAGAAAACTAAAAACGCAGAATTATACTGACCATACTGACTTAGTATCGGGTATAACTGTAGAGTTGCGGTGTCCGCAGCAACTCACAACGTTCCCCCTCGTTTTTGTTTTTGAATGCTTGGAAAGCAACTTATCGATTTGCAATGTATTCATTTTTGCAATAGAACACGAATATTTCTATGTTTATCAATATCAATCATTGAGTCATATTCACAGTATACCAGACAAGTAACTGCTTCTGTAAGAGGCTCCGAAAATCGTCCTTCAATTCGGATGGCTCCTTGTGAGATTAAATTTGAGCATACAGTTGAATTGTGATGGTCTGCAGTTAGGTCAAGTGCTAATATAAAACTATTTTTATCAAACATTTCCTTTGTAATTTGTAAGCCTCGATCATAATGTTTTATTCCATTTGATCTGAATAGCATATTATATCCTCTAGAGCTTTGAGCATTTTCAGAGTACGGAAATCAAACTCAAGTGCCTGCGATGGTACTTGTACTCCATTAACCAATAGATTAAAGCGTTGAATTTTAAAATGTTCAAAATGGAAGGGGTTTAATGCCCGATTTCCAGAATATGATTTGTTTTTTACCATGCAAAAAGCCAAAAAATTGGGAAGCTGTCCAATAACTGCATTGTCAATTGATAATGTATTATTTCCTAGATATATTGTAAATGATTTTACTTGAACTTTGCTGTATGGATAAATGGCATTTTTAGTTTGTAAAACATGATGATGAGCCAATAAAATGCTCGGATTAATAGTTATGTGGTTCATGAATAGTTGGGGCTCCAATATTTTAAGATTTGATTCAGTTTCAGATTCCATTAAATAAAATGCTGTTTTTTCAATGTTAAAAGTAATCCTCAAATCTACATTATTTATAAGCAGTTTTGGTTGATTAAATATATCTCCATGAACTTTTCCGAATAGTTCAACCTTATTACTGTTTTGAAAAATATTTTTGAGCATAATGGATCCATCGGTGTTAACGTATCTACCAGATAATAATTTACCATAATTAGGATAATAACCTTGAGTGGCTAAGTGACTTTCACTGGCATCACTACCATAGCTTAAAATCGTTTGCAAATACGATCTATAATGATAGTTATTATCACTCTGAGAAACCAAAATATTATTTAAATATACGGACGAACTTCTAAACATTGAATACAAAATATTATTCACTACTCCAACATCGTTTCCTTCAATGTTGGTATTATCACTTTTTCTTAGTTGCACAACAAGTCTTAGGTAAACACTTGATAGGTCTCGATATGTTTCCCCATTTCCTAAGCAAACGAATTCAATTGAAGAAGCACTGCCCAACGAAGCTATGGGGTTATATAAAACTTCTTCTGTTCTCAGAATAGAGCTTTGTGTAGGATGTGGCTCAAGAGATCCAATTCGCTTTTCATACATTCAATATGGGTGGTCATTATACCCGATACTCAAAATGAGTATTGGGGTATATTAGATTTGTGGTAAAAGTTGATGTGTGAAACGTCCAGAAGGAATCGTTTCCGACCCTATTCTTGATCAGCATCAATAGCCGAGTCGATTGAGCCCTGTCTGTCTGTCCGTCCGTCCGTCTGTCCGTCTGTCCGTCCCCTTCAGCGCCTAGTGCTCAAAGACTATAAGAGCTAGAGCAACGATGTTTTGGATCCAGACTTCTGTGATATGTCACTGCTACAAAAATATTTCAAAACTTTGCCCCGCCTACTTCCGCCCCCACAAAGGGCGAAAATCTGTGGCATCCACAATTTTAAAGATACGATACAACCAAAAACGATCAATTGGATCGTATTATTATTATAGCCAGCATCAAGAAAACAATTTCATTTTTTCTCGCCCTGTCCCTCTCTAACACACACGTAGCATAGGCGGCTTTGCTTAGAGTAAAACATTAGCGCCTAGATCTCAGAGACTATTAAAGCTAGAGTAACCAAATTTGGTAACCGCACTTCTGTTAGATCTCACTATAAAACGTATATCTCAAAATTTAGCCCCACCCCTTTCCGCCCACACAAAGGACGAAAATCTGTTGCATCCACAATATTGCAGATTTGAGAAAACTAAAAACGCAGAATTATACTGACCATACTGACTTAGTATCGGGTATAACTGTAGAGTTGCGGTGTCCGCAGCAACTCACAACGTTCCCCCTCGTTTTTGTTTTTGAATGCTTGGAAAGCAACTTATCGATTTGCAATGTATTCATTTTTGCAATAGAACACGAATATTTCTATGTTTATCAATATCAATCATTGAGTCATATTCACAGTATACCAGACAAGTAACTGCTTCTGTAAGAGGCTCCGAAAATCGTCCTTCAATTCGGATGGCTCCTTGTGAGATTAAATTTGAGCATACAGTTGAATTGTGATGGTCTGCAGTTAGGTCAAGTGCTAATATAAAACTATTTTTATCAAACATTTCCTTTGTAATTTGTAAGCCTCGATCATAATGTTTTATTCCATTTGATCTGAATAGCATATTATATCCTCTAGAGCTTTGAGCATTTTCAGAGTACGGAAATCAAACTCAAGTGCCTGCGATGGTACTTGTACTCCATTAACCAATAGATTAAAGCGTTGAATTTTAAAATGTTCAAAATGGAAGGGGTTTAATGCCCGATTTCCAGAATATGATTTGTTTTTTACCATGCAAAAAGCCAAAAAATTGGGAAGCTGTCCAATAACTGCATTGTCAATTGATAATGTATTATTTCCTAGATATATTGTAAATGATTTTACTTGAACTTTGCTGTATGGATAAATGGCATTTTTAGTTTGTAAAACATGATGATGAGCCAATAAAATGCTCGGATTAATAGTTATGTGGTTCATGAATAGTTGGGGCTCCAATATTTTAAGATTTGATTCAGTTTCAGATTCCATTAAATAAAATGCTGTTTTTTCAATGTTAAAAGTAATCCTCAAATCTACATTATTTATAAGCAGTTTTGGTTGATTAAATATATCTCCATGAACTTTTCCGAATAGTTCAACCTTATTACTGTTTTGAAAAATATTTTTGAGCATAATGGATCCATCGGTGTTAACGTATCTACCAGATAATAATTTACCATAATTAGGATAATAACCTTGAGTGGCTAAGTGACTTTCACTGGCATCACTACCATAGCTTAAAATCGTTTGCAAATACGATCTATAATGATAGTTATTATCACTCTGAGAAACCAAAATATTATTTAAATATACGGACGAACTTCTAAACATTGAATACAAAATATTATTCACTACTCCAACATCGTTTCCTTCAATGTTGGTATTATCACTTTTTCTTAGTTGCACAACAAGTCTTAGGTAAACACTTGATAGGTCTCGATATGTTTCCCCATTTCCTAAGCAAACGAATTCAATTGAAGAAGCACTGCCCAACGAAGCTATGGGGTTATATAAAACTTCTTCTGTTCTCAGAATAGAGCTTTGTGTAGGATGTGGCTCAAGAGATCCAATTCGCTTTTCATACATTCAATATGGGTGGTCATTATACCCGATACTCAAAATGAGTATTGGGGTATATTAGATTTGTGGTAAAAGTTGATGTGTGAAACGTCCAGAAGGAATCGTTTCCGACCCTATTCTTGATCAGCATCAATAGCCGAGTCGATTGAGCCCTGTCTGTCTGTCCGTCCGTCCGTCTGTCCGTCTGTCCGTCCCCTTCAGCGCCTAGTGCTCAAAGACTATAAGAGCTAGAGCAACGATGTTTTGGATCCAGACTTCTGTGATATGTCACTGCTACAAAAATATTTCAAAACTTTGCCCCGCCTACTTCCGCCCCCACAAAGGGCGAAAATCTGTGGCATCCACAATTTTAAAGATACGATACAACCAAAAACGCAGAATCGTAGAGAATGAGCATATCTTTTAGACTGCGGAATCTCAATTGGATCGTATTATTATTATAGCCAGCATCAAGAAAACAATTTCATTTTTTCTCGCCCTGTCCCTCTCTAACACACACGTAGCATAGGCGGCTTTGCTTAGAGTAAAACATTAGCGCCTAGATCTCAGAGACTATAAAAGCTAGAGCAACCAAATTTGGTATCCACACTCCTAATATATCAGACCGAGACGAGTTTGTTTCAAAATTTCGCCACACCCCCTTCCGCCCCCGCAAAGGATGCAAATCTGGGGATATTCACAAATCTCAGAGGGTATTAAGGCTAGAGTAACCAAATTTAGTGTCCGTACTCCTGTTAGATCTCACTATAAAACGTATATCTCAAAATTTCGCCCCACCCCCTTCCGCCCACACAAAGGACGAAAATCTGTTGCATCCACAATATTGCAGATTTGAGAAAACTAAAAACGCAGAATCATAGATAATGACCATATCTATCAGATTGCTGAATCTGGATCAGATCAGATAATTTTTGTAGCCAAAAGGAGCAAATCAATTTGCATTGGCTACGCAGCGCCCGACGTCACGCTCAGACTGATTTTCTGTCTCTCTCGCACGCACTCTTTGTCGTGTCGTTTAATATTAGCGGCGCTGCCGGAGGAGAGCCATACTGACTTAGTATCGGGTATAACTGTCGTTTCTACTCTGAATAAATTTCCATCTTTACAGTATTATTTATAGCATTTCTTTTCGTTTTTTAAAATGGTACTTTATACCCTTTGGAATCAATATTGTTGATGCAACAGATTCGTCCTTTGTGTGGGCGGAAGGGGGTGGGGCGAAATTTTGAGATATACGTTTTATAGTGAGATCTAACAGGAGTACGGACACTAAATTTGGTTACTCTAGCCTTAATACCCTCTGAGATTTGTGAATATCCCCAGATTTGCATCCTTTGCGGGGGCGGAAGGGGGTGTGGCGAAATTTTGAAACAAACTCGTCTCGGTCCGATATATTAGGAGTGTGGATACCAAATTTGGTTGCTCTAGCTTTTATAGTCTCTGAGATCTAGGCGCTAATGTTTTACTCTAAGCAAAGCCGCCTATGCTACGTGTGTGTTAGAGAGGGACAGGGCGAGAAAAAATGAAATTGTTTTCTCGATGCTGGCTATAATAATAATACGATCCAATTGACATTCCGCAGTCTAAAAGATATGGTCATTCTCTACGATTCTGCGTTTTTGGTTTTCTCGTATCTTTAAAATTGTGGATGCCACAGATTTTCGCCCTTTGTGGGGGCGGAAGTGGGCGGGGCAAAGTTTTGAAATATTTTTGTAGGAGTGACATATCACAGAAGTCTGGATCCAAAACATCGTTACTCTAGCTCTTATAGTCTTTGAGCATTAGGCGCTGAAGGGGACGGACAGACGGACAGACGGACGGACAGACGGACAAGCAAACGAATTAAATTGAAGAAGCACTGCCCAACGAAGCTATGGGGTTATATAAAACTTCTTCTGTTCTCAGAATAGAGCTTTGTGTAGGATGTGGCTCAAGAGATCCAATTCGCTTTTCATACATTCAATATGGGTGGTCATTATACCCGATACTCAAAATGAGTATTGGGGTATATTAGATTTGTGGTAAAAGTTGATGTGTGAAACGTCCAGAAGGAATCGTTTCCGACCCTATTCTTGATCAGCATCAATAGCCGAGTCGATTGAGCCCTGTCTGTCTGTCCGTCCGTCCGTCTGTCCGTCTGTCCGTCCCCTTCAGCGCCTAGTGCTCAAAGACTATAAGAGCTAGAGCAACGATGTTTTGGATCCAGACTTCTGTGATATGTCACTGCTACAAAAATATTTCAAAACTTTGCCCCGCCTACTTCCGCCCCCACAAAGGGCGAAAATCTGTGGCATCCACAATTTTAAAGATACGATACAACCAAAAACGCAGAATCGTAGAGAATGAGCATATCTTTTAGACTGCGGAATCTCAATTGGATCGTATTATTATTATAGCCAGCATCAAGAAAACAATTTCATTTTTTCTCGCCCTGTCCCTCTCTAACACACACGTAGCATAGGCGGCTTTGCTTAGAGTAAAACATTAGCGCCTAGATCTCAGAGACTATAAAAGCTAGAGCAACCAAATTTGGTATCCACACTCCTAATATATCAGACCGAGACGAGTTTGTTTCAAAATTTCGCCACACCCCCTTCCGCCCCCGCAAAGGATGCAAATCTGGGGATATTCACAAATCTCAGAGGGTATTAAGGCTAGAGTAACCAAATTTAGTGTCCGTACTCCTGTTAGATCTCACTATAAAACGTATATCTCAAAATTTCGCCCCACCCCCTTCCGCCCACACAAAGGACGAATCTGTTGCATCAACAATATTGATTCCAAAGGGTATAAAGTACCATTTTAAAAAACGAAAAGAAATGCTATAAATAATACTGTAAAGATGGAAATTTATTCAGAGTAGAAACGACAGTTATACCCGATACTAAGTCAGTATGGCTCTCCTCCGGCAGCGCCGCTAATATTAAACGACACGACAAAGAGTGCGTGCGAGAGAGACAGAAAATCAGTCTGAGCGTGACGTCGGGCGCTGCGTAGCCAATGCAAATTGATTTGCTCCTTTTGGCTACAAAAATTATCTGATCTGATCCAGATTCAGCAATCTGATAGATATGGTCATTATCTATGATTCTGCGTTTTTAGTTTTCTCAAATCTGCAATATTGTGGATGCAACAGATTTTCGTCCTTTGTGTGGGCGGAAGGGGGTGGGGCGAAATTTTGAGATATACGTTTTATAGTGAGATCTAACAGGAGTACGGACACTAAATTTGGTTACTCTAACCTTAATACTCTCTGAGATTTGTGAATATCCCCAGATTTGCATTCTTTGCGGGGGCGGAAGGGGGTGTGGCGAAATTTTGAAACAAACTCGTCTCGGTCCGATATATTAGGAGTGTGGATACCAAATTTGGTTGCTCTAGCTTTTATAGTCTCTGAGATCTAGGCGCTAATGTTTTACTCTAAGCAAAGCCGCCTATGCTACGTGTGTGTTAGAGAGGGACAGGGCGAGAAAAAATGAAATTGTTTTCTCGATGCTGGCTATAATAATAATACGATCCAATTGACATTCCGCAGTCTAAAAGATATGGTCATTCTCTACGATTCTGCGTTTTTGGTTTTCTCGTATCTTTAAAATTGTGGATGCCACAGATTTTCGCCCTTTGTGGGGGCGGAAGTGGGCGGGGCAAAGTTTTGAAATATTTTTGTAGGAGTGACATATCACAGAAGTCTGGATCCAAAACATCGTTACTCTAGCTCTTATAGTCTTTGAGCATTAGGCGCTGAAGGGGACGGACAGACGGACAGACGGACGGACAGACGGACAAGCAAACGAATTAAATTGAAGAAGCACTGCCCAACGAAGCTATGGGGTTATATAAAACTTCTTCTGTTCTCAGAATAGAGCTTTGTGTAGGATGTGGCTCAAGAGATCCAATTCGCTTTTCATACATTCAATATGGGTGGTCATTATACCCGATACTCAAAATGAGTATTGGGGTATATTAGATTTGTGGTAAAAGTTGATGTGTGAAACGTCCAGAAGGAATCGTTTCCGACCCTATTCTTGATCAGCATCAATAGCCGAGTCGATTGAGCCCTGTCTGTCTGTCCGTCCGTCCGTCTGTCCGTCCCCTTCAGCGCCTAGTGCTCAAAGACTATAAGAGCTAGAGCAACGATGTTTTGGATCCAGACTTCTGTGATATGTCACTGCTACAAAAATATTTCAAAACTTTGCCCCGCCTACTTCCGCCCCCACAAAGGGCGAAAATCTGTGGCATCCACAATTTTAAAGATACGATACAACCAAAAACGCAGAATCGTAGAGAATGAGCATATCTTTTAGACTGCGGAATCTCAATTGGATCGTATTATTATTATAGCCAGCATCAAGAAAACAATTTCATTTTTTCTCGCCCTGTCCCTCTCTAACACACACGTAGCATAGGCGGCTTTGCTTAGAGTAAAACATTAGCGCCTAGATCTCAGAGACTATAAAAGCTAGAGCAACCAAATTTGGTATCCACACTCCTAATATATCAGACCGAGACGAGTTTGTTTCAAAATTTCGCCACACCCCCTTCCGCCCCCGCAAAGGATGCAAATCTGGGGATATTCACAAATCTCAGAGGGTATTAAGGCTAGAGTAACCAAATTTAGTGTCCGTACTCCTGTTAGATCTCACTATAAAACGTATATCTCAAAATTTCGCCCCACCCCCTTCCGCCCACACAAAGGACGAAAATCTGTTGCATCCACAATATTGCAGATTTGAGAAAACTAAAAACGCAGAATCATAGATAATGACCATATCTATCAGATTGCTGAATCTGGATCAGATCAGATAATTTTTGTAGCCAAAAGGAGCAAATCAATTTGCATTGGCTACGCAGCGCCCGACGTCACGCTCAGACTGATTTTCTGTCTCTCTCGCACGCACTCTTTGTCGTGTCGTTTAATATTAGCGGCGCTGCCGGAGGAGAGCCATACTGACTTAGTATCGGGTATAACTGTCGTTTCTACTCTGAATAAATTTCCATCTTTACAGTATTATTTATAGCATTTCTTTTCGTTTTTTAAAATGGTACTTTATACCCTTTGGAATCAATATTGTTGATGCAACAGATTCGTCCTTTGTGTGGGCGGAAGGGGGTGGGGCGAAATTTTGAGATATACGTTTTATAGTGAGATCTAACAGGAGTACGGACACTAAATTTGGTTACTCTAGCCTTAATACCCTCTGAGATTTGTGAATATCCCCAGATTTGCATCCTTTGCGGGGGCGGAAGGGGGTGTGGCGAAATTTTGAAACAAACTCGTCTCGGTCTGATATATTAGGAGTGTGGATACCAAATTTGGTTGCTCTAGCTTTTATAGTCTCTGAGATCTAGGCGCTAATGTTTTACTCTAAGCAAAGCCGCCTATGCTACGTGTGTGTTAGAGAGGGACAGGGCGAGAAAAAATGAAATTGTTTTCTTGATGCTGGCTATAATAATAATACGATCCAATTGAGATTCCGCAGTCTAAAAGATATGCTCATTCTCTACGATTCTGCGTTTTTGGTTGTATCGTATCTTTAAAATTGTGGATGCCACAGATTTTCGCCCTTTGTGGGGGCGGAAGTAGGCGGGGCAAAGTTTTGAAATATTTTTGTAGCAGTGACATATCACAGAAGTCTGGATCCAAAACATCGTTACTCTAGCTCTTATAGTCTTTGAGCATTAGGCGCTGAAGGGGACGGACAGACGGACAGACGGACGGACAGACGGACAAGCAAACGAATTAAATTGAAGAAGCACTGCCCAACGAAGCTATGGGGTTATATAAAACTTCTTCTGTTCTCAGAATAGAGCTTTGTGTAGGATGTGGCTCAAGAGATCCAATTCGCTTTCATACATTCAATATGGGTGGTCATTATACCCGATACTCAAAATGAGTATTGGGGTATATTAGATTTGTGGTAAAAGTGGATGTGTGAAACGTCCAGAAGGAATCGTTTCCGACCCTATTCTTGATCAGCATCAATAGCCGAGTCGATTGAGCCCTGTCTGTCTGTCCGTCCGTCCGTCTGTCCGTCTGTCCGTCCCCTTCAGCGCCTAGTGCTCAAAGACTATAAGAGCTAGAGCAACGATGTTTTGGATCCAGACTTCTGTGATATGTCACTGCTACAAAAAATATTTCAAAACTTTGCCCCGCCTACTTCCGCCCCCCACAAAGGGCGAAAATCTGTGGCATCCACAATTTTAAAGATACGATACAACCAAAAACGCAGAATCGTAGAGAATGAGCATATCTTTTAGACTGCGGAATCTCAATTGGATCGTATTATTATTATAGCCAGCATCAAGAAAACAATTTCATTTTTTCTCGCCCTGTCCCTCTCTAACACACACGTAGCATAGGCGGCTTTGCTTAGAGTAAAACATTAGCGCCTAGATCTCAGAGACTATAAAAGCTAGAGCAACCAAATTTGGTATCCACACTCCTAATATATCGGACCGAGACGAGTTTGTTTCAAAATTTCGCCACACCCCCTTCCGCCCCCGCAAAGAATGCAAATCTGGGGATATTCACAAATCTCAGAGAGTATTAAGGTTAGAGTAACCAAATTTAGTGTCCGTACTCCTGTTAGATCTCACTATAAAACGTATATCTCAAAATTTCGCCCCACCCCCTTCCGCCCACACAAAGGACGAAAATCTGTTGCAGACAGACGGACGGACGGACAGACGGACAGACAGACATGACTCAATCGACTCGGCTATTGATGCTGATCAAGAATATATATACTTTATAGGGTCGGAAACGATTCCTTCTGGACGTTACACACATCCACTTTTACCACAAATCTAATATACCCCAATACTCATTTTGAGTATCGGGTATAAAAAGACCACTAAAAAAATTCCCAATTCCTCTACCTTGTTGGATAACTCTGGGTGAAACATAAAGACTTCCTATATGATTCAACCCTCCTCCACACTGATTATACCCGATACTCAAAATGAGTATTGGGGTATATTAGATTTGTGGTAAAAGTGGATGTGTGTAACGTCCAGAAGGAATCGTTTCCGACCCCATAAAGTATATATATTCTTGATCAGCATCAATAGCCGAGTCGATTGAGCCATGTCTGTCTGTCCGTCTGTCCGTCTGTCCGTCCCCTTCAGCGCCTAATGCTCAAAGACTATAAGAGCTAGAGCAACGATGTTTTGGATCCAGACTTCTGTGATATGTCACTGCTACAAAAATATTTCAAAACTTTGCCCCGCCCACATCCGCCCCCTCAAAGGGCGAAAATCTGTGGCATCCACAATTTTAAAGATACGAGAAAACCAAAAACGCAGAATCGTAGAGAATGACCATATCTTTTATACTGCAGAATCTCAATTGGATCGTATTATTATTATAGCCAGCATCAAGAAAACAATTTCATTTTTTCTCGCCCTGTCCCTCTCTAACACACACGTAGCATAGGCGGCTTTGCTTAGAGTAAAACATTAGCGCCTAGATCTCAGAGACTATAAAAGCTAGAGCAACCAAATTTGGTATCCACACTCCTAATGTATCGGACCGAGACGAGTTTGTTTCAAAATTTCGCCACACCCCCTTCCGCCCCCGCAAAGGATGCAAATCTGGGGATATTCACAAATCTCAGAGAGTATTAAGGCTAGAGTAACCAAATTTAGTGTCCGTACTCCTGTTAGATCTCACTATAAAACGTATATCTCAAAATTTCGCCCCACACAAAGGACGAATCTGTTGCATCAACAATATTGATTCCAAAGGGTATAAAGTACCATTTGAATCTTCAGCAATTCCAATTTTTGTTACCCTTCATTTTAAAAAACGAAAAGAAATGCTATAAATAATACTGCAAAGATGGAAATTTATTCAGAGTAGAAACGACAGTTATACCCGATACTAAGTCAGTATGGCTCTCCTCCGGCAGCCCCGCTAATATTAAACGACACGACAAAGAGTGCGTGCGAGAGAGACAGAAAATCAGTCTGAGCGTGACGTCGAGAGCTGCGTAGCCAATGCAAATTGATTTGCTCCTTTTGGCTACAAAAATTATCTGATCTGATCCAGATTCAGCAATCTGATAGATATGGTCATTATCTATGATTCTGCGTTTTTAGTTTTCTCAAATCTGCAATATTGTGGATGCAACAGATTTTCGTCCTTTGTGTGGGCGGAAGGGGGTGGGGCGAAATTTTGAGATATACGTGCGGAGTGCGGATACTAAATTTGGTTACTCTAGCTTTAATAGTCGCTGAGATTTGTGAATATCCCCAGATTTGCATCCTTTGCGGTGGCGGAAGGGGGTGTGGCGAAATTTTGAAACAAACTCGTCTCGGTCCGATATATTAGGAGTGTGGATACCAAATTTGGTTGCTCTAGCTTTTATAGTCTCTGAGATCTAGGCGCTAATGTTTTACTCTAAGCAAAGCCGCCTATGCTACGTGTGTGTTAGAGAGGGACAGGGCGAGAAAAAATGAAATTGTTTTCTTGATGCTGGCTATAATAATAATACGATCTAATTGAGATTCCGCAGTCTAAAAGATATGGTCATTCTCTACGATTCTGCGTTTTTGGTTGTATCGTATCTTTAAAATTGTGGATGCCATAGATTTTCGCCCTTTGTGGGAGCGGAAGTGGGCGGGGCAAAGTTTTGAAATATTTTTGTAGCAGTGACATATCACAGAAGTCTGGATCCAAAACATCGTTGCTCTAGCTCTTTTTTTCTTTGAGCACTAGGCGCTGAAGGGGACGGACAGACGGACAGACGGACAGACGGACGGACGGACAGACAGACAGGGCTCAATCGACTCGGCTATTGATGCTGATCAAGAATAGGGTCGGAAACGATTCCTTCTGGACGTTACACACATCCACTTTTACCATAAATCTAATATACCCCAATACTCATTTTGAGTATCGGGTATAAAAAGACCACTAAAAAAATTCCCAATTCCTCTACCTTGTTGGATAACTCTGGGTGAAACATAAAGACTTCCTATATGATTCAACCCTCCTCCACACTGATTTAAATAATATTGTTGATAAGATTTCGTCATGGTGGTTATTATACCCGATACTCAAAATGAGTATTGGGGTATATTAGATTTGTGGTAAAAGTGGATGTGTGTCCGTCCGTCCGTCCGTCTGTCCGTCCCCTTCAGCGCCTAATGCTCAAAGACTATAAGAGCTAGAGTAACGATGTTTTGGATCCAGACTTCTGTGATATGTCACTCCTACAAAAATATTTCAAAACTTTGTCCCGCCCACTTCCGCCCCCACAAAGGGCGAAAATCTGTGGCATCCACAATTTTAAAGATACGATAAAACCAAAAACGCAGAATCGTAGAGAATGACCATATCTTTTATACTGCAGAATCTCAATTGGATCGTATTATTATTATAGCCAGCATCAAGAAAACAATTTCATTTTTTCTCGCCCTGTCCCTCTCTAACACACACGTAGCATAGGCGGCTTTGCTTAGAGTAAAACATTAGCGCCTAGATCTCAGAGACTATAAAAGCTAGAGCAACCAAATTTGGTATCCACACTCCTAATATATCGGACCGAGACGAGTTTGTTTCAAAATTTCGCCACACCCCCTTCCGCCCCCGCAAAGAATGCAAATCTGGGAATATTCACAAATCTCAGAGAGTATTAAGGTTAGAGTAACCAAATTTAGTGTCCGTACTCCTGTTAGATCTCACTATAAAACGTATATCTCAAAATTTCGCCCCACCCCCTTCCGCCCACACAAAGGACGAAAATCTGTTGCAGACAGACGGACGGACGGACAGACGGACAGACAGACATGACTCAATCGACTCGGCTATTGATGCTGATCAAGAATATATATACTTTATAGGGTCGGAAACGATTCCTTCTGGACGTTACACACATCCACTTTTACCACAAATCTAATATACCCCAATACTCATTTTGAGTATCGGGTATAAAAAGACCACTAAAAAAATTCCCAATTCCTCTACCTTGTTGGATAACTCTGGGTGAAACATAAAGACTTCCTATATGATTCAACCCTCCTCCACACTGATTATACCCGATACTCAAAATGAGTATTGGGGTATATTAGATTTGTGGTAAAAGTGGATGTGTGTAACGTCCAGAAGGAATCGTTTCCGACCCCATAAAGTATATATATTCTTGATCAGCATCAATAGCCGAGTCGATTGAGCCATGTCTGTCTGTCCGTCTGTCC
>NW_020825676.1:0-57354 GCF_003286085.1 Drosophila persimilis
GCTTCATAGGTATGTGTGGGTGGTATCGCAAGTTCGTACCAAATTTTGCGTCACTCGCCTCGCCCTTGACCGACGTCATGACAACCAAAAGGAAGTTTGTGTTTCCAAAGGAAGCCATAGAAGCCTTCAATGAATTGAAGCGGTGCCTTTGCGAAGCCCCGGTATTAAGGAGCCCTGATTTCACGAAACCGTTTTACATCCACAATGATGCTAGCAAAACAGGAGTAGGGGGAGTTCTGGTGCAGCTGTCTGAAGAAGGGGACGAATGTCCGATCGCTTATGTCTCAAAAAAGCTAAACAAAGCTCAACGAAATTATACAGTAACGGAGCAAGAATGTTTAGCCGCCATAGTATCACTGAAGAATTTCAGAGCGTACGTAGAAGGGCACGAATTCACCGTGATAACGGATCACGCGTCCTTAAAATGGCTCATGTCTAATACCGACCTCAGTTCTCGGCTAGCTCGATGGGCACTGGGATTGCAAAGATACCGATTCAAAATTGAGCATCGTAAAGGTACTCAGAACGTGGTTCCTGATGCCTTGTCGCGGGTCAATGAAGAGATGGTGGCTGCTTTGGAATCACCCGAAGGATCGCTGGTTGATCTGGAATCGGCAGAATTCAAGTCACCCGAGTACACCGAGTTAGTTAGTCGAGTAGAAACCAATAGGGATAAGCTGCCTGATTTGAAAACTGACGGCGTCTTCGTATTCCGTCGTGCAGAGCACCTGTCTGGAGAGCAAATCCACGACGAGTATGCTTGGAAGCTCTGGGTGCCAAAGAGTTTGGTTCCGGATATCCTAGTTCGAGCTCATGATAGATCGCTAGCTGCTCATGGAGGAATCCACAAAACGATCGAACGCATAAGGCGTCACTACTTTTGGCCAGGTTTGGTTTCGGATGTCAAGGCGTATATCAACTCCTGTGACGTGTGTAAAATGACTAAGGCTCCGAATCGCATTCTCCGACCTCCGTTGGGGAAAGCACCAGAAACCCACCGGTTTTTCCAAAGGCTATTCGTCGATTTTTTGGGGCCCTATCCCCGGTCCAGAAGCGGGAATATTGGCATTTTTATTGTGCTCGATCATTTCTCAAAATACGTATTTCTGAAACCGGTGAAGAAAATTAGCGCAGATGTGGTGGTCAAGTACCTCGATGGAGAACTGTTCATGACATTTGGTGTACCCGAAATTATCGTGTCCGATAATGGATCGCAGTTTCGATCTGAAACGTTCCGAAAACTCTTGACTCAGTTCAAAGTAACGCACACCCTGACGGCAGTCCATTCACCTCAGGCGAACGCCTCCGAACGGGTAAACCGTTCCGTGATTGCTGGTATCCGGGCTTACATCCGACCCGACCAGAAAGACTGGGACGAGTGCTTAAACAGAATAGCGTGTACGTTAAGATCGGCGAGACATGCCAGCGTAGGAACGACTCCGTATTATTTAGCTTTCGGTCAACACATGATTACGAGTGGTTCGACATATTCGTTATTAAGAAAATTGAACATGCTAGAGGATCGATCGATGTGGTTCGATAAGCAAGATTCCTTTGAAATAGTACGCCAGAGCGCTGGAAAGCAAATGCAACGAAGTCACAAGCTGAACGAGCAGCGATACAATTTACGGTCCAGCGAAGTAACGTTCGCAGTAGGTCAAGAAGTGTTTAGAAGAAATTTTAAACAAAGTTGTTTTCAGTCCGGCTACAACGCCAAGTTTGGGCCTGCCTTTGTGAAAGCCCGTGTCCTTAGGAAGATAGGTAATTCCTACTACGAATTGGAAGATCTGCAAGGACGCCTGCTGGGTAACTACCACGCAAAGGACATACGACAATGACAAGTCGCTTCATGCGGTATCAGTCTAGGAGGTGTAACCACCCCTAGTCTGATCTGGTGGGGGGGCTTTGTAGGGGGCATGAATCGACTTTGTACGTGTTGGAAGGTGCCTGCCGATCAGCTGCCTGGGCAGCTGACCGCAAGATTGACAATTATCGAAATCAGCCGAGGTCAGGGTTGCTCCAATTTGGCAACCTAGAGGGCGTAACCTCCCCATGCAAGAGTGCATGCAAATGTCAAGTGGCCAGAGCAGGTTTCCGGCTTCGATCTTTTCCTGTGCGATAATCAAGCCGACGAGTCGTGTTTTTTCCAATCAGTGAAAAGTTTGCCATCCGCGCCTAATTCCACTAAATATAGTCGAAAGTGTGTACAGTGCCGGAAGGGTTATAAGTGTAGCCGTTTTCTGCGGGAGCAACCTCTTCTGTGGGCGTTCTGACCCAGAGAACCGCCAGAGGCTGGATTAATCTGTGTACATCCACGGATACCGCCGCCACTGCGGTAAGATAAATGTCGATCCCCGTTCTCCGGGCGAATATCTAATAGAGGTAACTCGTATTTTCCGCAGCAAAAGATTTCCTGCGGAAATTGTGGACCAGCTCCTCGGGAAGACGCCGCCTTACGCGCCCCAGCCTAGCGCGACACGTGCTAAGGCGCCGTAAGGCACCCCACGTTTGCGGCACCAAAAAGTGACCAGCAAAGTGGAGTACTTCGACCCGCCTGGAAATCGCAGGCGTCAGCATACTGGTTCATCGTTTTCCCGGATCCGCCGAGAGGCTCCGTAGATTCCACGTGCCGCATCAACAAGCGATCCGTAACCGAGACTGCGTCCACTGCTCGTGGGCTGATATTCTCGTTCCGTCGGCCGCTCCCCGTCCCCAACCGGCGCCCATGTCGCCCGGCGAGGAGTTTGTGCTGGCCAAACCAGGCGCATTCGAGCCCTGCAACGTTTAATGTGCTAAAGACTTTCAAAGAAAATACAATCTACCGTTCCCGCTGCAACAGACCCCGGTATTAATAGAGTTTCGTCGATGTAGAATCCAGATCTCGGTCCGTGTTTCAAAAATGGCGCAGTAAAGCCGGTGTTAAAGAAAGTTACGGCCCGAGAGCAGCCCAGCAGAATTAAAATTAATAAATACGCTCTTCGGACACCTGATTTCAGTTCCGCCTATCCTCTCCTTGGCAGGCAGTCCGATGCGATTCGCAAACCCAGTTAGAAAAGTAATTGAGCTGCAGGCCATCCGGTCGAATCCGCCAGAGAGTCGAACCAATGAACAAGACTATAGAATCGCTCCTTTGAGCAAACAAATGAAGTTCCTAAAATTTAGCTTAAATATCAGTTAGGCCATTCCGTCGAATCCGACAGAGACTCGAACCCATGAATAAGACTCTAGAATCGTTCCTTTGAACAAACAAATGAAGTTCCTAAGATTTAGCTTTAAATACTAGTTGTACCCGTTCGAATTAAGAATTTATATGAAATATTGGAAAGAATTTAGAGGAAATTGTAAGAAATCTAAAAAGCACCCGAAACAAAACAGAAATTGATTGGATTTAGAACTAACCCCGCCTGAGGGAAATCAAAGGTCTCGAAAGCACTAATGTAAACGAAAGAAAAAGGATAACGTTCTATTTCAGCAGTCGCCGGAAGATCGATCTTTCGCCGATGGAGAAACCTAACTGCGTGAGTAAAATCCTGCGACTTTCGTTTGGTTCTAGTGGGCGCGCCCAATCCTAAGCTCTCGAAAAGAAAATAAGAAACGAATTTACGATAAAATCGCTAATGAATAGCAACAATCTTACACTTTCCTCACTATATCCTATACTGCCAGTTGTATACAAGCAACCGAATTAAAAGAAAATTTAAATGAATTTGTGCCAGGAATAACCTGCTAACCTTAAGATACACCTTAATTATTAACTCCACCTCATATCACTTTATATACGCCTCAGAATCTCTCATATACATATACTCGCTGTAGATCTCTAGAATTAGAAAAATATGCCATCGCTGAATATATTAGTTTTAACCGTTTTTCGAACAAATATATAATGGAATTTAGATAAAGATACAAAAGGATGAACTCTGTGCCGGCGTGCGTGTAACCGCGATCTAGCTAAAGGGGCCATCTGAAACTTCCGGTTTTGAGGAAGATGGTCATAGGTTGGGTGGGCAAAATAAGCTACCACACTGACATCCGTGGGATAGCAACCGATATCTCCTCCTCTTTCCCTCACTCTTCACTCTCTTTCTACTTTCTCTCTCTCTCTCTCTCCCTCATCTTCTCCTCCCTTCTCTTCTGCACTCTCCCCTATTCCTTACGGAGCGTTTCTTTTATCTTTTTGTCGTTCTACCGGTAGTTCTAGCACCGTATAGTCGCAGCACGCTCAATTCTTAGGAAAATAAATCGTTAAAATTATCGCGTGATAGTGTTGCTAAATGGAGACGATCTGTACGCGCAAGAACCACCACCCCAAAGCCGACGAGCTAGAGCCGGAACATTTAAAGCGTGCCCCGCCTTTGCAGATCGCCCCTCCTGTCCGTCTAGCGTAGACGAGCGTTACACGTTACAAGCTCTTATAGTCTTTCAGCACTAGGCGCTGAAGGGGACGAACAGACGGACGGACGGACAGACAGACAGACAGACAGGGCTCAATCGACTCGTCTATTGATGCTGATCAAGAATATATATACATACTTTATGGGGTCGGAAACGATTCCTTCTGGACGTTACACACATCCACTTTTACCACAAATCTAATATACCCCAATACTCATTTTGAGTATCGGGTATAAAAAGAGAATTAAAGTGCCAATAAATACATTAAACACAAACACACACACACAAGAGACTTTTCAATTAAAAACAACAAATAGGCAGCAAATCGCCAACACACAAACCAACAGCCAGCCATTACCAGAGGGATGGCCAAGAGCGGCCCGCAGAGGGGCCCTTGCGGCAGCAACAGCAGCCATCAACAACGATAGCAGCAGCGGCTGCCAATGCAGAGACACCAATATAAGCAGAGACGACAGCGCCAGCGACAGCGTACAGCGCCAGCGACGCCACAGCGACGGCGGCTGCTGCCGACCCGCCAATACAAACGGTAAGTCCGTCAATGTTGGAGGCTGTATAAACACCAATACAGACAGCGGTTATGTGCTTTAGGCTTGAGGTGATGTTGTTACAGCTGACGACTTTGAAGCTTCTGTCTGAGAGATAGCTGGTGAGTAGAATGTATAAATTGTCAGGTATTATCGTTTTAACTTTGCAGAGAAGACCCTGATGCCAGACTCTATCAAAAGCTTCCTGGATATCCATGTACACAGCACTGCAATGCCGCTGCGCTTCGTAGGATCTGAGGATAAATTGCGTGACTCGTCCGATTTGCTGTTCCGCTTAGTGCTGACTTCTGAAGCCAAATTGATGGTTTGGAATATCCATGGCAAAGCTTTCTTCTTCAAAGAGTTGCTTGAGGATGAGGCGTTCAAGGATTTTGGAGAAGCCTGTAAGCAGGCTGATGGGTCTGTAGGACTCAAGCCTATCACTCGGCTTTCCTGGCTTCCTTAACATAGAGATTTTTGCGCATTTCCAGGACTTTGGGAAGTGGCCGAACTGCAGAGCCGAGTTGCATATCAACAGCAGATACTCGATGACGGATGTTGGCAGAGATTTAATGACGCGATTGTCGATACTGTCGAAACCGGGTGCCTTTTTCGTCTTGAGCTTCTTAATTTCCGATTTGAGATCCTGGATGGTCACAGGTCTGATTATTTGAGCAGCTTCATCTGGACCGTTTTCTTGTAATACGGCGTTAATTTCTTCTCTGTCTTCTAGGGCTGCCGTGATCTTTGGCCTCAGCTTTTTCCTCCGTAGTTTTGCACCAAGGATCAGCAGGAGCTTGCTGCCCTTCCGCCACGTGCCTTCTGACTGACAGATTTGGAATGGGCTGTCTCTTGATTGGGTTGGTGAGCCGCCATAGTTTCTGCATGCTGTACATATCAGTTGGGTCAATGTCGTGTAGCAGTCTGTTCATTTGTTTGTCTTTTTGTAGCTTGATCCGTTTACGTATTCTGTTAGTCAGCTGATTGTTAGTGCGTGCAATGAGGGGGTTGGAGCACCTATCTTTTTGGTTGATTTTGCAGAGAATTCTTTTGATGAAAGTTTTGCGGTCCGTACACTGTGTGCTGGTTACTTGAGGTTTGCGAGGCCAATTCAGCTGCAATGTAAATGTTCTTTTCAAGGATAGCCACTGCATCATCTATGTCGTCGCCGTTGTGAAGTTCAGTCTCCAGATGGATTCGCTGTTCTAGGTGAGCTTGGAATCTTCTGATATTTGCATTTTTTGGTAATAGTATCTCCTTTTTTCCATATTCACGTCTCAGGAGGAGTCTAATGATTTGCATGTTGTGATCTGAACTTAAGTCATATGATGTTTCAATGTGAATTAAATTGTGTCTAATACCCTTATAAACCGCAAAGTCTATAGCAGACGGCATATGTCGTCGATTTGAAGGGAAATGGTTGGGGGATCCAGTGGCCAGTATGCTTTGGTCGTTTTCTTAAATGCATTTCAGAAGTGCAGCCCCTCTTCTACAGGATCTTGCGTTGCCCCACCACTGGCTTTTGGCGTTCCAATCCCCAGCTACGATAAATCTGCTACCCAGAGAGTCAAATACCTGTTTAAATTGTGTATCAATCCATTCGTGTGCAGGTGGACAATAGATCGCACCAATGTTTATTGTTTGAAGGTTTTTTATTGTTGCAGCTATGGTGCACATCTGGATGGAGTCCTCTCTTGTTGGGGCGAGGGAAATGGGCGGGATGTTGCACTTGATAATTACCGCCGCTCCTCCTCTGCTCCGGTTCGACGGGTGGTTTGCCATGTAGACGTGGTAACCGTCTATCACGAGGTTTGTGTCTTCTTTTAGATGCGATTACGATATCAGTAGGATGTCTATACTGTTGCCTGCCAAATAAGCGTTAAGTTCAGGGAGTTTGTTTGGAAGCCCAGTTTGTTTGTCATGGAGAGCCTAGCTTCAAGGCTCGGTTGGGGTTGTGTCTTGTTATTAGTTGTCCCGTTCCTTCGATCCGTCTGCACTTGTAGGAGAGTGATAAGCTTGTCTTGCTTCTCATTTAGGCTGCTGAGGTCAGCATTATTGTTGTTGTTGTTGTTGCTGCCTTGCGGGCGGTTTGTGCTCTTAAAACGGCCTGCGCTCTTGGAGCCATTGAGGTGCTTTATGAGCTGATCCTGCAAGCGTGTATTTGGCGTCAGCTTCCTCTTCGACCTCGACCTGCGCTGTTGTTGCTGTTTCTGCTGCGCTGGGAGGCTCGCTCTGGCGACTGCAGCGTAACTCAAGGCCTGCTTTGAAGTGCAGGGTGATTCTTCTAGCTATGGGCGTTCATCTGCTGAGTGCGTGGTTTGCTTGGCTGTCGTTTTTTGTCTCTCGTATGCAACGGCGGCAATACGAAACGAGGGGGAACGTTGTGAGTTGCTGCGAACACCGCAACTCTACAGTTATACCCGATACTAAGTCAGTATGGCTCTCCTCCGGCAGACGCCGCTAATATTAAACGACACGACAAAGAATGCGTGCGAGAGAGACAGAAAATCAGTCTGAGCGTGACGTCACGCGCTGCGTAGCAACTGCAAATTGATTTGTTTCCTTTGGCTATAAAAATGATCCGATCTGATCCAGATTCAGCAATCTGATAGATATGGTCGTTATCTATGCTTCTGCGTTTTTAGTTTTCTCAAATCTGCAATATTGTGGATGCAACAGATTTTCGTCCTTTGTGTGGGCGGAAGGGGGTGGGGCGAAATTTTGAGATAAAGGTTTTATAGTGAGATCTAACAGAAGTGCGGATACCAAATTTGGTTACTCTAGCTTTAATAGTCTCTGAGATTTGTGAATATCCCCAGATTTGCATCCTTTGCCGGGGCGGAAGGGGGTGTGGCGAAATTTTGAAACAAACTCGACTCGGCTATTGATGCTGATCAAGAATATATATACTTTATGGGGTCGGAAACGATTCCTTCTGGACGTTACACACATCCACTTTTACCACAAATCTAATATACGGACGGACAGACAGACAGACAGACAGGGCTCAATCGACTCGTCTATTGATGCTGATCAAGAATATATATACATACTTTATGGGGTCGGAAACGATTCCTTCTGGACGTTACACACATCCACTTTTACCACAGATCTAATATACCCCAATACTCATTTTGAGTATCGGGTATAAAAAGAGAATTAAAGTGCCAATAAATACATTAAACACAAACACACACACACAAGAGACTTTTCAATTAAAAACAACAAATAGGCAGCAAATCGCCAACACACAAACCAACAGCCAGCCATTACCAGAGGGATGGCCAAGAGCGGCCCGCAGAGGGGCCCTTGCGGCAGCAACAGCAGCCATCAACAACGATAGCAGCAGCGGCTGCCAATGCAGAGACACCAATATAAGCAGAGACGACAGCGCACAGCGCCAGCGACAGCGCCAGCGACAGCGCACAGCGCCAGCGACGCCACAGCGACGGCGGCTGCTGCCGACCCGCCAATACAAACGGTAAGTCCGTCAATGTTGGAGGCTGTATAAACACCAATACAGACAGCGGTTATGTGCTTTAGGCTTGAGGTGATGTTGTTACAGCTGACGACTTTGAAGCTTCTGTCTGAGAGATAGCAGGTGAGTAGAATGTATAAATCAGGTATTATCGTTTTAACTTTGCAGAGAAGACCCTGATGCCAGACTTGCTGTTCCGCTTAGTGCTGACTTCTGAAGCCAAATTGATGGTTTGGAATATCCATGGCAAAGCTTTCTTCTTCAAAGAGTTGCTTGAGGATGAGGCGTTCAAGGATTTTGGAGAAGCCTGTAAGCAGGCTGATGGGTCTGTAGGACTCAAGCCTATCACTCGGCTTTCCTGGCTTCCTTAACATAGAGATTTTTGCGCATTTCCAGGACTTTGGGAAGTGGCCGAACTGCAGAGCCGAGTTGCATATCAACAGCAGATACTCGATGACGGATGTTGGCAGAGATTTAATGACGCGATTGTCGATACTGTCGAAACCGGGTGCCTTTTTCGTCTTGAGCTTCTTAATTTCCGATTTGAGATCCTGGATGGTCACAGGTCTGATTATTTGAGCAGCTTCATCTGGACCGTTTTCTTGTAATACGGCGTTAATTTCTTCTCTGTCTTCTAGGGCTGCCGTGATCTTTGGCCTCAGCTTTTTCCTCCGTAGTTTTGCACCAAGGATCAGCAGGAGCTTGCTGCCCTTCCGCCACGTGCCTTCTGACTGACAGATTTGGAATGGGCTGTCTCTTGATTGGGTTGGTGAGCCGCCATAGTTTCTGCATGCTGTACATATCAGTTGGGTCAATGTCGTGTAGCAGTCTGTTCATTTGTTTGTCTTTTTGTAGCTTGATCCGTTTACGTATTCTGTTAGTCAGCTGATTGTTAGTGCGTGCAATGAGGGGGTTGGAGCACCTATCTTTTTGGTTGATTTTGCAGAGAATTCTTTTGATGAAAGTTTTGCGGTCCGTACACTGTGTGCTGGTTACTTGAGGTTTGCGAGGCCAATTCAGCTGCAATGTAAATGTTCTTTTCAAGGATAGCCACTGCATCATCTATGTCGTCGCCGTTGTGAAGTTCAGTCTCCAGATGGATTCGCTGTTCTAGGTGAGCTTGAAATCTTCTGATATTTGCATTTTTTGGTAATAGTATCTCCTTTTTTCCATATTCACGTCTCAGGAGGAGTCTAATGATTTGCATGTTGTGATCTGAACTTAAGTCATATGATGTTTCAATGTGAATTAAATTGTGTCTAATACCCTTATAAACCGCAAAGTCTATAGCAGACGGCATATGTCGTCGATTTGAAGGGAAATGGTTGGGGGATCCAGTGGCCAGTATGCTTTGGTCGTTTTCTTAAATGCATTTCAGAAGTGCAGCCCCTCTTCTACAGGATCTTGCGTTGCCCCACCACTGGCTTTTGGCGTTCCAATCCCCAGCTACGATAAATCTGCTACCCAGAGAGTCAAATACCTGTTTAAATTGTGTATCAATCCATTCGTGTGCAGGTGGACAATAGATCGCACCAATGTTTATTGTTTGAAGGTTTTTTATTGTTGCAGCTATGGTGCACATCTGGATGGAGTCCTCTCTTGTTGGTGCGAGGGAAATGGGCGGGATGTTGCACTTGATAATTACCGCCGCTCCTCCTCTGCTCCGGTTCGACGGGTGGTTTGCCATGTAGACGTGGTAACCGTCTATCACGAGGTTTGTGTCTTCTTTTAGATGCGATTACGATATCAGTAGGATGTCTATACTGTTGCCTGCCAAATAAGCGTTAAGTTCAGGGAGTTTGTTTGGAAGCCCAGTTTGTTTGTCATGGAGAGCCTAGCTTCAAGGCTCGGTTGGGGTTGTGTCTTGTTATTAGTTGTCCCGTTCCTTCGATCCGTCTGCACTTGTAGGAGAGTGATAAGCTTGTCTTGCTTCTCATTTAGGCTGCTGAGGTCAGCATTATTGTTGTTGTTGTTGTTGCTGCCTTGCGGGCGGTTTGTGCTCTTAAAACGGCCTGCGCTCTTGGAGCCATTGAGGTGCTTTATGAGCTGATCCTGCAAGCGTGTATTTGGCGTCAGCTTCCTCTTCGACCTCGACCTGCGCTGTTGTTGCTGTTTCTGCTGCGCTGGGAGGCTCGCTCTGGCGACTGCAGCGTAACTCAAGGCCTGCTTTGAAGTGCAGGGTGATTCTTCTAGCTATGGGCGTTCATCTGCTGAGTGCGTGGTTTGCTTGGCTGTCGTTTTTTGTCTCTCGTATGCAACGGCGGCAATACGAAACGAGGGGGAACGTTGTGAGTTGCTGCGAACACCGCAACTCTACAGTTATACCCGATACTAAGTCAGTATGGCTCTCCTCCGGCAGACGCCGCTAATATTAAACGACACGACAAAGAATGCGTGCGAGAGAGACAGAAAATCAGTCTGAGCGTGACGTCACGCGCTGCGTAGCAACTGCAAATTGATTTGTTTCCTTTGGCTATAAAAATGATCCGATCTGATCCAGATTCAGCAATCTGATAGATATGGTCGTTATCTATGCTTCTGCGTTTTTAGTTTTCTCAAATCTGCAATATTGTGGATGCAACAGATTTTCGTCCTTTGTGTGGGCGGAAGGGGGTGGGGCGAAATTTTGAGATAAAGGTTTTATAGTGAGATCTAACAGAAGTGCGGATACCAAATTTGGTTACTCTAGCTTTAATAGTCTCTGAGATTTGTGAATATCCCCAGATTTGCATCCTTTGCCGGGGCGGAAGGGGGTGTGGCGAAATTTTGAAACAAACTCGACTCGGCTATTGATGCTGATCAAGAATATATATACTTTATGGGGTCGGAAACGATTCCTTCTGGACGTTACACACATCCACTTTTACCACAAATCTAATATACCCCAATACTCATTTTGAGTATCGGGTATAATTAGCATAGCGCAACGTAACCCAGCTCGAGCCTTCGCCTGTTCCAGCAGGTTAGGGGAGCCAGTGTTACGTTACGCCATGGGGACTTTATTGTACCGATACTATTCTAGAATTTTTAGTACAAATTATTAGTATGTAGTATTTCATAAATATTCTATAATATTATATAATACGAGGGGGAACGTTGTGAGTTGCTGCGGACACCGCAACTCTACAGTTATACCCGATACTAAGTCAGTATGGCTCTCCTCCAGCAGACGCCGCTAATATTAAACGACACGACAAAGAATGCGTGCGAGAGAGACATAAAATCAGTCTGAGCGTGACGTCACGCGCTGCGTAGCCACTGCAAATTGATTTGTTTCTTTGGCTATAAAAATGATCTGACCTGATCCAGATTCAGCAATCTGATAGATATGGTCGTTATCTATGATTCTGCGTTTTTAGTTTTCTCAAATCTGCAATATTGTGGATGCCACAGATTTTCGTCCTTTGTGGTGGCGGAAGAGGGTGGGGCGAAATTTTGAGATAAAGGTTTTATAGTGAGATCTAACAGAAGTGCGGATACCAAATTTGGTTACTCTAGCTTTAATAGTCTCTGAGATCTGTGAATATACCCAGATTACCCGATATATTAGGAGTGTGGATACCAAATTTGGTTGCACTAGCTTTTATAGTCACTGAGATATAGGCGCTACTGTTTTACTCTAAGCAAAGCCGCATATGCTACGTGTGTGTTAGAGAGAGACAGGGCGAGAAAAAATGAAATTGTTTTCTTGATGCTGGCTATAATAATAATACGATGCAATTCAGATTCCGTAGTCTAAAAGATATGGTCATTGTCTACGATTCTGCGTTTTTGGTTTTATCGTATCTTTAAAAATGTGGATGCCACAGATTTTCGTCCTTTGTGGGGGCGGAAGTGTGCGGGGCAAAGTTTTGAAATATTTTTGTAGCAGTGACATATCACAGAAGTCTGGATCCAAAACATCGTTGCTCTAGCTCTTATAGTCTTTGAGCATTAGGCGCTGAAGGGGACGGACAGACGGACGGACGGACAGACGGACAGACAGACATGGCTCAATCGACTCGGCTATTGATGCTGATCAAGAATATATATACTTTATGGGGTCGGAAACGATTCCTTCTGGACGTTACACACATCCACTTTTACCACAAATCTAATATACCCCAATACTCATTTTGAGTATCGGGTATAATTAGCATAGCGCAACGTAACCCAGCTCGAGCCTTCGCCTGTTCCAGCAGGTTAGGGGAGCCAGTGTCTCGTTACGCCATGGGGACTTTATTGTACCGATACTATTCTAGCATTTTTAGTACAAATTATTAGTATGTAGTATTTCATAAATATTCTATAATATAATATAATATAATACGAGGGGGAACGTTGTGAGTTGCTGCGGACACCGCAACTCTACAGTTATACCCGATACTTAGTCAGTATGGCTTTCCTCCGGCAGACGCCGCTAATATTAAACGACACGACAAAGAGTACGTGCGAGAGAGACAGAAAATCAGTCTGAGCGTGACGTCGGGCGCTGCGTAGCCACTGCAAATTGATTTGTTCCTTTTGGCTATAAAAATGATCTGATCTGATCCAGATTCAGCAATCTGATAGATATGGTCATTATCTATGATTCTGCGTTTTTAGTTTTCTCAAATCTGCAATATTGTGGATGCAACAGATTTTCGCCCTTTGTTGGGGCAGATGGGGGTGGGGCGAAATTCTGAGATATACGTTTTATAGTGAGATCTAACAGGAGTGCGGATACTAAATTTGGTTACTCTAGCTTTAATAGTCTCTGAGATTTGTGAATATCCCCAGATTTGCATCCTTTGCCGGGGCGGAAGGGGGTGTGGCGAAATTTTGAAACAAACTCGTCTCGGTCCGATATATTAGGAGTGTGGATACCAAATTTGGTTGCACTAGCTTTTATAGTCTCTGAGATCTAGGCGCTAATGTTTTACTCTAAGCAAAGCCGCATATGCTACGTGTGTGTTAGAGAGAGACAGGGCGAGAAAAAATGAAATTGTTTTCTTGATGCTGGCTATAATAATAATACGATGCAATTCAGATTCCGTAGTCTAAAAGATATGGTCATTGTCTACGATTCTGCGTTTTTGGTTTTATCGTATCTTTAAAAATGTGGATGCCACAGATTTTCGTCCTTTGTGGGGGCGGAAGTGGGCGGGGCAAAGTTTTGAAATATTTTTGTAGCAGTGACATATCACAGAAATCTGGATCCAAAACATCGTTGCTCTAGCTCTTATAGTCTTTCAGCACTAGGCGCTGAAGGGGACGAACAGACGGACGGACGGACAGACGGACAGACAGACATGGCTCAATCGACTCGGCTATTGATGCTGATCAAGAATATATATACTTTATGGGGTCGGAAACGATTCCTTCTGGACGTTACACACATCCACTTTTACCACAAATCTAATATACGGACGGACAGACAGACAGACAGACAGGGCTCAATCGACTCGTCTATTGATGCTGATCAAGAATATATATACATACTTTATGGGGTCGGAAACGATTCCTTCTGGACGTTACACACATCCACTTTTACCACAGATCTAATATACCCCAATACTCATTTTGAGTATCGGGTATAAAAAGAGAATTAAAGTGCCAATAAATACATTAAACACAAACACACACACACAAGAGACTTTTCAATTAAAAACAACAAATAGGCAGCAAATCGCCAACACACAAACCAACAGCCAGCCATTACCAGAGGGATGGCCAAGAGCGGCCCGCAGAGGGGCCCTTGCGGCAGCAACAGCAGCCATCAACAACGATAGCAGCAGCGGCTGCCAATGCAGAGACACCAATATAAGCAGAGACGACAGCGCCAGCGACAGCGTACAGCGCCAGCGACGCCACAGCGACGGCGGCTGCTGCCGACCCGCCAATACAAACGGTAAGTCCGTCAATGTTGGAGGCTGTATAAACACCAATACAGACAGCGGTTATGTGCTTTAGGCTTGAGGTGATGTTGTTACAGCTGACGACTTTGAAGCTTCTGTCTGAGAGATAGCTGGTGAGTAGAATGTATAAATTGTCAGGTATTATCGTTTTAACTTTGCAGAGAAGACCCTGATGCCAGACTCTATCAAAAGCTTCCTGGATATCCATGTACACAGCACTGCAATGCCGCTGCGCTTCGTAGGATCTGAGGATAAATTGCGTGACTCGTCCGATTTGCTGTTCCGCTTAGTGCTGACTTCTGAAGCCAAATTGATGGTTTGGAATATCCATGGCAAAGCTTTCTTCTTCAAAGAGTTGCTTGAGGATGAGGCGTTCAAGGATTTTGGAGAAGCCTGTAAGCAGGCTGATGGGTCTGTAGGACTCAAGCCTATCACTCGGCTTTCCTGGCTTCCTTAACATAGAGATTTTTGCGCATTTCCAGGACTTTGGGAAGTGGCCGAACTGCAGAGCCGAGTTGCATATCAACAGCAGATACTCGATGACGGATGTTGGCAGAGATTTAATGACGCGATTGTCGATACTGTCGAAACCGGGTGCCTTTTTCGTCTTGAGCTTCTTAATTTCCGATTTGAGATCCTGGATGGTCACAGGTCTGATTATTTGAGCAGCTTCATCTGGACCGTTTTCTTGTAATACGGCGTTAATTTCTTCTCTGTCTTCTAGGGCTGCCGTGATCTTTGGCCTCAGCTTTTTCCTCCGTAGTTTTGCACCAAGGATCAGCAGGAGCTTGCTGCCCTTCCGCCACGTGCCTTCTGACTGACAGATTTGGAATGGGCTGTCTCTTGATTGGGTTGGTGAGCCGCCATAGTTTCTGCATGCTGTACATATCAGTTGGGTCGATGTCGTGTAGCAGTCTGTTCATTTGTTTGTCTTTTTGTAGCTTGATCCGTTTACGTATTCTGTTAGTCAGCTGATTGTTAGTGCGTGCAATGAGGGGGTTGGAGCACCTATCTTTTTGGTTGATTTTGCAGAGAATTCTTTTGATGAAAGTTTTGCGGTCCGTACACTGTGTGCTGGTTACTTGAGGTTTGCGAAGCCAATTCAGCTGCAATGTAAATGTTCTTTTCAAGGATAGCCACTGCATCATCTATGACGTCGCCGTTGTGAAGTTCAGTCTCCAGATGGATTCGCTGTTCTAGGTGAGCTTGAAATCTTCTGATATTTGCATTTTTTGGTAATAGTATCTTCTTTTTTCCATATTCACGTCTCAGGAGGAGTCTAATGATTTGCATGTTGTGATCTGAACTTAAGTCATATGATGTTTCAATGTGAATTAAATTGTGTCTAATACCCTTATAAACCGCAAAGTCTATAGCAGACGGCATATGTCGTCGATTTGAAGGGAAATGGTTGGGGGATCCAGTGGCCAGTATGCTTTGGTCGTTTTCTTAAATGCATTTCAGAAGTGCAGCCCCTCTTCTACAGGATCTTGCGTTGCCCCACCACTGGCTTTTGGCGTTCCAATCCCCAGCTACGATAAATCTGCTACCCAGAGAGTCAAATACCTGTTTAAATTGTGTATCAATCCATTCGTGTGCAGGTGGACAATAGATCGCAC
Organism: Drosophila persimilis; assembly: GCF_003286085.1. Taxonomy (NCBI): domain Eukaryota; kingdom Metazoa; phylum Arthropoda; class Insecta; order Diptera; family Drosophilidae; genus Drosophila; species Drosophila persimilis. Next base: position 15,914 of record NW_020825676.1, read on the forward strand.
CAATGTTTATTGTTTGATGGTTTTTATACCCGATACTCAAAATGAGTATTGTGGTATATTAGATTTGTGGTAAAAGTGGATGTGTGTAACGTCCAGAAGGAATCGTTTCCGACCCCATAAAGTATATATATTCTTGATCAGCATCAATAGCCGAGTCGATTGAGCCATGTCTGTCTGTCCGTCTGTCCGTCTGTCCGTCCGTCCGTCTGTCCGTCTGTCCGTCCCCTTCAGCGCCTATGCTCAAAGACTATAAGAGCTAGAGCAACGATGTTTTGGATCCAGACTTCTGTGATATGTCACTGCTACAAAAATGTCTCCCTGTCTCTCTCTAACACACACGTAGCATAGGCGGCTTTGCTTAGAGTAAAACATTAGCGCCTAGATCTCAGAGACTATAAAAGCTAGAGCAACCAAATTTGGTATCCACACTCCTAATATATCGGACCGAGACGAGTTTGTTTCAAAATTTCGCCACACCCCCTTCCGCCCCCGCAAAGGATGCAGATCTGGGGATATTCATAAATCTCAGAGGCTAGAGTAACTAAATTTGGTATCCGCACTTCTGTTAGATCTCACTATAAAACCTTTATCTCAAAATTTCGCCCCACCCCCTTCCGCCCACACAAAGGACGAAAATCTGTTGCATCCACAATATTGCAAATTCGAGTAAACTAAAAACGCAGAATCATAGAGAATGACCATATCTATCCGGTTGCCGAATCTGGATCAGATCGGATCATTTTTGTAGCCAAAAGCAAGAAATCAATTTTCAGTGGCTACGCAGCGCCCGACGTCACGCTCAGACTGATTTTCTGTCTCTCTCGCACGCACTCTTTGTCGTGTCGTTTAATATTAGCGGCGCTGCCGGAGGAGAGCCATACTGACTTGGTATCGGGTATAACTGTAGAGTTGCGGTGTCCGCAGCAACTCACAACGTTCCCCCTCGTTTATTGTTGCAGCTATGGTGCACATCTGGATGGAGTCCTCTCTTGTTGGTGCGAGGGAAATGGGCGGGATGTTGCACTTGATAATTACCGCCGCTCCTCCTCTGCTCCGGTTCGACGGGTGGTTTGCCATGTAGACGTGGTAACCGTCTATCACGAGGTTTGTGTCTTCTTTTAGATGCGATTACGATATCAGTAGGATGTCTATACTGTTGCCTGCCAAATAAGCGTTAAGTTCAGGGAGTTTGTTTGGAAGCCCAGTTTGTTTGTCATGGAGAGCCTAGCTTCAAGGCTCGGTTGGGGTTGTGTCTTGTTATTAGTTGTCCCGTTCCTTCGATCCGTCTGCACTTGTAGGAGAGTGATAAGCTTGTCTTGCTTCTCATTTAGGCTGCTGAGGTCAGCATTATTGTTGTTGTTGTTGTTGCTGCCTTGCGGGCGGTTTGTGCTCTTAAAACGGCCTGCGCTCTTGGAGCCATTGAGGTGCTTTATGAGCTGATCCTGCAAGCGTGTATTTGGCGTCAGCTTCCTCTTCGACCTCGACCTGCGCTGTTGTTGCTGTTTCTGCTGCGCTGGGAGGCTCGCTCTGGCGACTGCAGCGTAACTCAAGGCCTGCTTTGAAGTGCAGGGTGATTCTTCTAGCTATGGGCGTTCATCTGCTGAGTGCGTGGTTTGCTTGGCTGTCGTTTTTTGTCTCTCGTATGCAACGGCGGCAATACGAAACGAGGGGGAACGTTGTGAGTTGCTGCGAACACCGCAACTCTACAGTTATACCCGATACTAAGTCAGTATGGCTCTCCTCCGGCAGACGCCGCTAATATTAAACGACACGACAAAGAATGCGTGCGAGAGAGACAGAAAATCAGTCTGAGCGTGACGTCACGCGCTGCGTAGCAACTGCAAATTGATTTGTTTCCTTTGGCTATAAAAATGATCCGATCTGATCCAGATTCAGCAATCTGATAGATATGGTCGTTATCTATGCTTCTGCGTTTTTAGTTTTCTCAAATCTGCAATATTGTGGATGCAACAGATTTTCGTCCTTTGTGTGGGCGGAAGGGGGTGGGGCGAAATTTTGAGATAAAGGTTTTATAGTGAGATCTAACAGAAGTGCGGATACCAAATTTGGTTACTCTAGCTTTAATAGTCTCTGAGATTTGTGAATATCCCCAGATTTGCATCCTTTGCCGGGGCGGAAGGGGGTGTGGCGAAATTTTGAAACAAACTCGACTCGGCTATTGATGCTGATCAAGAATATATATACTTTATGGGGTCGGAAACGATTCCTTCTGGACGTTACACACATCCACTTTTACCACAAATCTAATATACCCCAATACTCATTTTGAGTATCGGGTATAATTAGCATAGCGCAACGTAACCCAGCTCGAGCCTTCGCCTGTTCCAGCAGGTTAGGGGAGCCAGTGTTACGTTACGCCATGGGGACTTTATTGTACCGATACTATTCTAGAATTTTTAGTACAAATTATTAGTATGTAGTATTTCATAAATATTCTATAATATTATATAATACGAGGGGGAACGTTGTGAGTTGCTGCGGACACCGCAACTCTACAGTTATACCCGATACTTAGTCAGTATGGCTTTCCTCCGGCAGACGCCGCTAATATTAAACGACACGACAAAGAATGCGTGCGAGAGAGACAGAAAATCAGTCTGAGCGTGACGTCACGCGCTGCGTAGCAACTGCAAATTGATTTGTTTCCTTTGGCTATAAAAATGATCCGATCTGATCCAGATTCAGCAATCTGATAGATATGGTCGTTATCTATGCTTCTGCGTTTTTAGTTTTCTCAAATCTGCAATATTGTGGATGCAACAGATTTTCGTCCTTTGTGTGGGCGGAAGGGGGTGGGGCGAAATTTTGAGATAAAGGTTTTATAGTGAGATCTAACAGAAGTGCGGATACCAAATTTGGTTACTCTAGCTTTAATAGTCTCTGAGATCTGTGAATATACCCAGATTTGCATCCTTTGCCGTGGCGGAAGGGGGTGTGGCGAAATTTTGAAACAAACTCGTCTCGGTCCGATATATTAGGAGTGTGGATACCAAATTTGGTTGCACTAGCTTTTATAGTCACTGAGATATAGGCGCTAATGTTTTACTCTAAGCAAAGCCGCATATGCTACGTGTGTGTTAGAGAGAGACAGGGCGAGAAAAAATGAAATTGTTTTCTTGATGCTGGCTATAATAATAATACGATGCAATTCAGATTCCGTAGTCTAAAAGATATGGTCATTGTCTACGATTCTGCGTTTTTGGTTTTATCGTATCTTTAAAAATGTGGATGCCACAGATTTTCGTCCTTTGTGGGGGCGGAAGTGTGCGGGGCAAAGTTTTGAAATATTTTTGTAGCAGTGACATATCACAGAAGTCTGGATCCAAAACATCGTTGCTCTAGCTCTTATAGTCTTTGAGCATTAGGCGCTGAAGGGGACGGACAGACGGACGGACGGACAGACGGACAGACAGACATGGCTCAATCGACTCGGCTATTGATGCTGATCAAGAGTATATATACTTTTTGGGGTCGGAAACGATTCCTTCTGGACGTTACACACATCCACTTTTACCACAAATCTAATATACCCCAATACTCATTTTGAGTATCGGGTATAATTAGCATAGCGCAACGTAACCCAGCTCGAGCCTTCGCCTGTTCCAGCAGGTTAGGGGAGCCAGTGTCTCGTTACGCCATGGGGACTTTATTGTACCGATACTATTCTAGCATTTTTAGTACAAATTATTAGTATGTAGTATTTCATAAATATTCTATAATATAATATAATATAATACGAGGGGGAACGTTGTGAGTTGCTGCGGACACCGCAACTCTACAGTTATACCCGATACTTAGTCAGTATGGCTTTCCTCCGGCAGACGCCGCTAATATTAAACGACACGACAAAGAGTACGTGCGAGAGAGACAGAAAATCAGTCTGAGCGTGACGTCGGGCGCTGCGTAGCCACTGCAAATTGATTTGTTCCTTTTGGCTATAAAAATGATCTGATCTGATCCAGATTCAGCAATCTGATAGATATGGTCATTATCTATGATTCTGCGTTTTTAGTTTTCTCAAATCTGCAATATTGTGGATGCAACAGATTTTCGCCCTTTGTTGGGGCAGATGGGGGTGGGGCGAAATTCTGAGATATACGTTTTATAGTGAGATCTAACAGGAGTGCGGATACTAAATTTGGTTACTCTAGCTTTAATAGTCTCTGAGATTTGTGAATATCCCCAGATTTGCATCCTTTGCCGGGGCGGAAGGGGGTGTGGCGAAATTTTGAAACAAACTCGTCTCGGTCCGATATATTAGGAGTGTGGATACCAAATTTGGTTGCACTAGCTTTTATAGTCTCTGAGATCTAGGCGCTAATGTTTTACTCTAAGCAAAGCCGCATATGCTACGTGTGTGTTAGAGAGAGACAGGGCGAGAAAAAATGAAATTGTTTTCTTGATGCTGGCTATAATAATAATACGATGCAATTCAGATTCCGTAGTCTAAAAGATATGGTCATTGTCTACGATTCTGCGTTTTTGGTTTTATCGTATCTTTAAAAATGTGGATGCCACAGATTTTCGTCCTTTGTGGGGGCGGAAGTGGGCGGGGCAAAGTTTTGAAATATTTTTGTAGCAGTGACATATCACAGAAATCTGGATCCAAAACATCGTTGCTCTAGCTCTTATAGTCTTTCAGCACTAGGCGCTGAAGGGGACGAACAGACGGACGGACGGACAGACGGACAGACAGACATGGCTCAATCGACTCGGCTATTGATGCTGATCAAGAATATATATACTTTATGGGGTCGGAAACGATTCCTTCTGGACGTTACACACATCCACTTTTACCACAAATCTAATATACGGACGGACAGACAGACAGACAGGGCTCAATCGACTCGTCTATTGATGCTGATCAAGAATATATATACATACTTTATGGGGTCGGAAACGATTCCTTCTGGACGTTACACACATCCACTTTTACCACAAATCTAATATACCCCAATACTCATTTTGAGTATCGGGTATAAAAAGAGAATTAAAGTGCCAATAAATACATTAAACACAAACACACACACACAAGAGACTTTTCAATTAAAAACAACAAATAGGCAGCAAATCGCCAACACACAAACCAACAGCCAGCCATTACCAGAGGGATGGCCAAGAGCGGCCCGCAGAGGGGCCCTTGCGGCAGCAACAGCAGCCATCAACAACGATAGCAGCAGCGGCTGCCAATGCAGAGACACCAATATAAGCAGAGACGACAGCGCCAGCGACAGCGTACAGCGCCAGCGACGCCACAGCGACGGCGGCTGCTGCCGACCCGCCAATACAAACGGTAAGTCCGTCAATGTTGGAGGCTGTATAAACACCAATACAGACAGCGGTTATGTGCTTTAGGCTTGAGGTGATGTTGTTACAGCTGACGACTTTGAAGCTTCTGTCTGAGAGATAGCTGGTGAGTAGAATGTATAAATTGTCAGGTATTATCGTTTTAACTTTGCAGAGAAGACCCTGATGCCAGACTCTATCAAAAGCTTCCTGGATATCCATGTACACAGCACTGCAATGCCGCTGCGCTTCGTAGGATCTGAGGATAAATTGCGTGACTCGTCCGATTTGCTGTTCCGCTTAGTGCTGACTTCTGAAGCCAAATTGATGGTTTGGAATATCCATGGCAAAGCTTTCTTCTTCAAAGAGTTGCTTGAGGATGAGGCGTTCAAGGATTTTGGAGAAGCCTGTAAGCAGGCTGATGGGTCTGTAGGACTCAAGCCTATCACTCGGCTTTCCTGGCTTCCTTAACATAGAGATTTTTGCGCATTTCCAGGACTTTGGGAAGTGGCCGAACTGCAGAGCCGAGTTGCATATCAACAGCAGATACTCGATGACGGATGTTGGCAGAGATTTAATGACGCGATTGTCGATACTGTCGAAACCGGGTGCCTTTTTCGTCTTGAGCTTCTTAATTTCCGATTTGAGATCCTGGATGGTCACAGGTCTGATTATTTGAGCAGCTTCATCTGGACCGTTTTCTTGTAATACGGCGTTAATTTCTTCTCTGTCTTCTAGGGCTGCCGTGATCTTTGGCCTCAGCTTTTTCCTCCGTAGTTTTGCACCAAGGATCAGCAGGAGCTTGCTGCCCTTCCGCCACGTGCCTTCTGACTGACAGATTTGGAATGGGCTGTCTCTTGATTGGGTTGGTGAGCCGCCATAGTTTCTGCATGCTGTACATATCAGTTGGGTCGATGTCGTGTAGCAGTCTGTTCATTTGTTTGTCTTTTTGTAGCTTGATCCGTTTACGTATTCTGTTAGTCAGCTGATTGTTAGTGCGTGCAATGAGGGGGTTGGAGCACCTATCTTTTTGGTTGATTTTGCAGAGAATTCTTTTGATGAAAGTTTTGCGGTCCGTACACTGTGTGCTGGTTACTTGAGGTTTGCGAAGCCAATTCAGCTGCAATGTAAATGTTCTTTTCAAGGATAGCCACTGCATCATCTATGACGTCGCCGTTGTGAAGTTCAGTCTCCAGATGGATTCGCTGTTCTAGGTGAGCTTGAAATCTTCTGATATTTGCATTTTTTGGTAATAGTATCTTCTTTTTTCCATATTCACGTCTCAGGAGGAGTCTAATGATTTGCATGTTGTGATCTGAACTTAAGTCATATGATGTTTCAATGTGAATTAAATTGTGTCTAATACCCTTATAAACCGCAAAGTCTATAGCAGACGGCATATGTCGTCGATTTGAAGGGAAATGGTTGGGGGATCCAGTGGCCAGTATGCTTTGGTCGTTTTCTTAAATGCATTTCAGAAGTGCAGCCCCTCTTCTACAGGATCTTGCGTTGCCCCACCACTGGCTTTTGGCGTTCCAATCCCCAGCTACGATAAATCTGCTACCCAGAGAGTCAAATACCTGTTTAAATTGTGTATCAATCCATTCGTGTGCAGGTGGACAATAGATCGCACCAATGTTTATTGTTTGATGGTTTTTATACCCGATACTCAAAATGAGTATTGGGGTATATTAGATTTGTGGTAAAAGTGGATGTGTGTAACGTCCAGAAGGAATCGTTTCCGACCCCATAAAGTATATATATTCTTGATCAGCATCAATAGCCGAGTCGATTGAGCCATGTCTGTCTGTCCGTCTGTCCGTCTGTCCGTCCGTCCGTCTGTCCGTCTGTCCGTCCCCTTCAGCGCCTATGCTCAAAGACTATAAGAGCTAGAGCAACGATGTTTTGGATCCAGACTTCTGTGATATGTCACTGCTACAAAAATATTTCAAAACTTTGCCCCGCCCACTTCCGCCCCCACAAAGGACGAAAATCTGTGGCATATACTTTTTTAAAGATACGAGAAAACTAAAAACGCAGAATCGTAGAGAACGACCATATCTTTTAGACTGCAGAATCTGAATTGGATCGTATTATTATTATAGCCAGCATCACGAAAACAATTTAATTTTTTCTCGCCCTGTCTCTCTCTAACACACACGTAGCATAGGCGGCTTTGCTTAGAGTAAAACATTAGCGCCTAGATCTCAGAGACTATAAAAGCTAGAGCAACCAAATTTGGTATCCACACTCCTAATATATCGGACCGAGACGAGTTTGTTTCAAAATTTCGCCACACCCCCTTCCGCCCCCGCAAAGGATGCAGATCTGGGGATATTCATAAATCTCAGAGGCTAGAGTAACTAAATTTGGTATCCGCACTCCTGTTAGATCTCACTATAAAACGTATATCTCAAAATTTCGCCCCACCCCCTTCCGCCCACACAAAGGACGAAAATCTGTTGCATCCACAATATTGCAAATTCGAGTAAACTAAAAACGCAGAATCATAGAGAATGACCATATCTATCCGGTTGCCGAATCTGGATCAGATCGGATCATTTTTGTAGCCAAAAGCAAGAAATCAATTTTCAGTGGCTACGCAGCGCCCGACGTCACGCTCAGACTGATTTTCTGTCTCTCTCGCACGCACTCTTTGTCGTGTCGTTTAATATTAGCGGCGCTGCCGGAGGAGAGCCATACTGACTTGGTATCGGGTATAACTGTAGAGTTGCGGTGTCCGCAGCAACTCACAACGTTCCCCCTCGTTTATTGTTGCAGCTATGGTGCACATCTGGATGGAGTCCTCTCTTGATGGTGCGAGGGAAATGGGCGGGATGTTGCACTTGATAATTACCGCCGCTCCTCCTCTGCTCCGGTTCGACGGGTGGTTTGCCATGTAGACGTGGTAACCGTCTATCACGAGGTTTGTGTCTTCTTTTAGATGCGATTACGATATCAGTAGGATGTCTATACTGTTGCCTGCCAAATAAGCGTTAAGTTCAGGGAGTTTGTTTGGAAGCCCAGCAGCATTCCAGAAAGCGATTTTGATTAAAGGGGAATTACTATGCATTTGAGGTCTCATTGTCGTTTTTGGGTGGTGGGAGTCGTGCCATAACTCTGTACAGTGTCTTCTCGATCATGGAGAGCCTAGCTTCAAGGCTCGGTTGGGGTTGTGTCTTGTTATTAGTTGTCTCGTTCCTTCGTCTGCACTTGTAGGAGAGTGATAAGCTTGTCTAGCTTCTCATTTAGGCTGCTGAGGTCAGCATTATTGTTGTTGTTGTTGTTGCTGTTGTTGCTGTTTCTGCTGCGCTGGGAGGCTCGCTCTGGCGACTGCAGCGTAACTCAAGGCCTGCTTTGAAGTGCAGGGTGATTCTTCTAGCTATGGGCGTTCATCTGCTGAGTGCGTGGTTTGCTTGGCTGTCGTTTTTTGTCTTTCGTATGCAACGGCGGCAATACGTAATTAGCATAGCGCAACGTAACCCAGCTCGAGCCTTCGCCTGTTCCAGCAGGTTAGGGGAGCCAGTGTTACGTTACGCCATGGGGACTTTATTGTACCGATACTATTCTAGCATTTTTAGTACAAATTATTAGTATGTAGTATTTCATAAATATTCTATAATATAATATAATACGAGGGGGAACGTTGTGAGTTGCTGCGGACACCGCAACTCTACAGTTATACCCGATACTTAGTCAGTATGGCTCTCCTCCGGCAGACGCCGCTAATATTAAACGACACGACAAAGAGTGCGTGCGAGAGAGACAGAAAATCAGTCTGAGCGTGACGTCGGGCACTGCGTAGCCACTGCAAATTGATTTCTTGCTTTTGGTTGCAAAAATGATCCGATCTGATCCATCAGTGGAGAATTCGTGCTGTCCAAAAGCATTGTATTTTATATTATTATTATACCCGATACTCAAAATGAGTATTGGGGTATATTAGATTTGTGGTAAAAGTGTATGTGTGTAACGTCCAGAAGGAATCGTTTCCGACCCCATAAAGTATATATATTCTTGATCAGCATCAATAGCCGAGTCGATTGAGCCATGTCTGTCTGTCCGTCTGTCCGTCCGTCCGTCTGTCCGTCTGTCCGACCCCTTCAGCGCCTAATGCTCAAAGACTATAAGAGCCAGAGCAACGATGTTTTGGATCCAGACTTCTGTGATATGTCACTGCTACAAAAATATTTCAAAACTTTGCCCCGCCCACTTCCGCCCCCACAACGGGCGAAAATCTGTGGCATCCACAATTTTAAAGATACGAGAAAACCAAAAACGCAGAATCGTAGAGAATGACCATATCTTTTAGACTGCGGAATCTGAATTGGATCGTATTATTATTATAGCCAGCATCAAGAAAACAATTTCATTTTTTCTCGCCCTGTCTCTCTCTAACACACACGTAGCATAGGCGGCTTTGCTTAGAGTAAAACATTAGCGCCTAGATCTCAGAGACTATAAAAGCTAGAGCAACCAAATTTGGTATCCACACTCCTAATATATCGGACCGAGACGAGTTTGTTTCAAAATTTCGCCACACCCCCTTCCGCCCCCGCAAAGGATGCAAATCTGGGGATATTCACAAATCTCAGAGACTATTAACGCTAGAGTAACCAAATTTAGTATCCGCACTCCTGTTAGATCTCACTATAAAACGTATATCTCAAAATTTCGCCCCACCCCCTTCCGCCCCCACAAAGGACGAAAATCTGTTGCATCCACAATATTGCAGATTTGAGAAAACTAAAAACGCAGAATTATAGATAATGACCATATCTATCAGATTACTGAATCTGGATCAGATCAGATCATTTTTATAGCCAAAAGGAACAAATCAATTTGCAGTGGCTACGCAGCGCCCGACGTCACGCTCAGACTGATTTTCTGTCTCTCTCGCACGCACTCTTTGTCGTGTCGTTTAATATTAGACGCCGCCTGCTGGAGGAGAGCCATACTGACTTAGTATCGGGTATAACCGTAGAGTTATACCCCTCGTTTTTTTTTGAAATGTATTGTGATGGACCTATTTTAGGCTGAGGTAAGCTCAGACACGTCCAGGGGTCAATCCACAAGAAATTTGTAGAAATGGATGGAACTTCAAGGGGGACTTCGGGGGCGGCCTATCGTAGAGTAGATGGATCGGGGCTTGGGCGGGCGTTGCTCGGTGCCTCGGCTGATTGGGGTGAACTTACGCAATCGGGTGTTTTTTTATACCCGATACTCAAAATGAGTATTGGGGTATATTAGATTTGTGGTAAAAGTGGATGTGTGTAACGTCCAGAAGGAATCGTTTCCGACCCCATAAAGTATATATATTCTTGATCAGCATCAATAGCCGAGTCGATTGAGCCATGTCTGTCTGTCCGTCTGTCCGTCCGTCCGTCTGTCCGTCTGTCCGTCCCCTTCAGCGCCTAATGCTCAAAGACTATAAGAGCTAGAGCAACGATGTTTTGGATCCAGACTTCTGTGATATGTCACTGCTACAAAAATATTTCAAAACTTTGCCCCGCCCACTTCCGCCCCCACAAAGGGCGAAAATCTGTGGCATCCACAATTTTAAAGATACGAGAAAACAAAAAACGCAGAATCGTAGAGAGTGACCATATCTTTTAGACTGCAGAATCTGAATTGGATCGTATTACTATTATAGCCAGCATCAAGAAAACAATTTCATTTTTTCTCGCCCTGTCTCTCTCTAACACACAGGTAGCATAGGCGGCTTTGCTTAGAGTAAAACATTAGCGCCTAGATCTCAGAGACTATAAAAGCTAGAGCAACCAAATTTGGTATCCACACTCCTAATATATCGGACCGAGACGAGTTTGTTTCAAAATTTCGCCACACCCCCTTCCGCCCCCGCAAAGGATGCAAATCTGGGGATATTCACAAATCTCAGAGACTATTAACGCTAGAGTAACCAAATTTAGTATCCGCACTCCTGTTAGATCTCACTATAAAACGTATATCTCAAAATTTCGCCCCACCCCCTTCCGCCCCCACAAAGGACGAAAATCTGTTGCATCCACAATATTGCAGATTTGAGAAAACTAAAAACGCAGAATTATAGATAATGACCATATCTATCAGATTACTGAATCTGGATCAGATCAGATCATTTTTATAGCCAAAAGGAACAAATCAATTTGCAGTGGCTACGCAGCGCCCGACGTCACGCTCAGACTGATTTTCTGTCTCTCTCGCACGCACTCTTTGTCGTGTCGTTTAATATTAGACGCCGCCTGCTGGAGGAGAGCCATACTGACTTGGTATCGGGTATAACTGTAGAGTTGCGGTGTCCGCAGCAACTCACAACGTTCCCCCTCGTTTATTGTTGCAGCTATGGTGCACATCTGGATGGAGTCCTCTCTTGTTGGTGCGAGGGAAATGGGCGGGATGTTGCACTTGATAATTACCGCCGCTCCTCCTCTGCTCCGGTTCGACGGGTGGTTTGCCATGTAGACGTGGTAACCGTCTATCACGAGGTTTGTGTCTTCTTTTAGATGCGATTACGATATCAGTAGGATGTCTATACTGTTGCCTGCCAAATAAGCGTTAAGTTCAGGGAGTTTGTTTGGAAGCCCAGCAGCATTCCAGAAAGCGATTTTGATTAAAGGGGAATTACTATGCATTTGAGGTCTCATTGTCGTTTTTGGGTGGTGGGAGTCGTGCCATAACTCTGTACAGTGTCTTCTCGATCATGGAGAGCCTAGCTTCAAGGCTCGGTTGGGGTTGTGTCTTGTTATTAGTTGTCTCGTTCCTTCGTCTGCACTTGTAGGAGAGTGATAAGCTTGTCTAGCTTCTCATTTAGGCTGCTGAGGTCAGCATTATTGTTGTTGTTGTTGTTGCTGTTGTTGCTGTTTCTGCTGCGCTGGGAGGCTCGCTCTGGCGACTGCAGCGTAACTCAAGGCCTGCTTTGAAGTGCAGGGTGATTCTTCTAGCTATGGGCGTTCATCTGCTGAGTGCGTGGTTTGCTTGGCTGTCGTTTTTTGTCTTTCGTATGCAACGGCGGCAATACGTAATTAGCATAGCGCAACGTAACCCAGCTCGAGCCTTCGCCTGTTCCAGCAGGTTAGGGGAGCCAGTGTTACGTTACGCCATGGGGACTTTATTGTACCGATACTATTCTAGCATTTTTAGTACAAATTATTAGTATGTAGTATTTCATAAATATTCTATAATATAATATAATACGAGGGGGAACGTTGTGAGTTGCTGCGGACACCGCAACTCTACAGTTATACCCGATACTTAGTCAGTATGGCTCTCCTCCGGCAGACGCCGCTAATATTAAACGACACGACAAAGAGTGCGTGCGAGAGAGACAGAAAATCAGTCTGAGCGTGACGTCGGGCACTGCGTAGCCACTGCAAATTGATTTCTTGCTTTTGGTTGCAAAAATGATCCGATCTGATCCATCAGTGGAGAATTCGTGCTGTCCAAAAGCATTGTATTTTATATTATTATTATACCCGATACTCAAAATGAGTATTGGGGTATATTAGATTTGTGGTAAAAGTGTATGTGTGTAACGTCCAGAAGGAATCGTTTCCGACCCCATAAAGTATATATATTCTTGATCAGCATCAATAGCCGAGTCGATTGAGCCATGTCTGTCTGTCCGTCTGTCCGTCCGTCCGTCTGTCCGTCTGTCCGACCCCTTCAGCGCCTAATGCTCAAAGACTATAAGAGCCAGAGCAACGATGTTTTGGATCCAGACTTCTGTGATATGTCACTGCTACAAAAATATTTCAAAACTTTGCCCCGCCCACTTCCGCCCCCACAACGGGCGAAAATCTGTGGCATCCACAATTTTAAAGATACGAGAAAACCAAAAACGCAGAATCGTAGAGAATGACCATATCTTTTAGACTGCGGAATCTGAATTGGATCGTATTATTATTATAGCCAGCATCAAGAAAACAATTTCATTTTTTCTCGCCCTGTCTCTCTCTAACACACACGTAGCATAGGCGGCTTTGCTTAGAGTAAAACATTAGCGCCTAGATCTCAGAGACTATAAAAGCTAGAGCAACCAAATTTGGTATCCACACTCCTAATATATCGGACCGAGACGAGTTTGTTTCAAAATTTCGCCACACCCCCTTCCGCCCCCGCAAAGGATGCAAATCTGGGGATATTCACAAATCTCAGAGACTATTAACGCTAGAGTAACCAAATTTAGTATCCGCACTCCTGTTAGATCTCACTATAAAACGTATATCTCAAAATTTCGCCCCACCCCCTTCCGCCCCCACAAAGGACGAAAATCTGTTGCATCCACAATATTGCAGATTTGAGAAAACTAAAAACGCAGAATTATAGATAATGACCATATCTATCAGATTACTGAATCTGGATCAGATCAGATCATTTTTATAGCCAAAAGGAACAAATCAATTTGCAGTGGCTACGCAGCGCCCGACGTCACGCTCAGACTGATTTTCTGTCTCTCTCGCACGCACTCTTTGTCGTGTCGTTTAATATTAGACGCCGCCTGCTGGAGGAGAGCCATACTGACTTAGTATCGGGTATAACCGTAGAGTTATACCCCTCGTTTTTTTTTGAAATGTATTGTGATGGACCTATTTTAGGCTGAGGTAAGCTCAGACACGTCCAGGGGTCAATCCACAAGAAATTTGTAGAAATGGATGGAACTTCAAGGGGGACTTCGGGGGCGGCCTATCGTAGAGTAGATGGATCGGGGCTTGGGCGGGCGTTGCTCGGTGCCTCGGCTGATTGGGGTGAACTTACGCAATCGGGTGTTTTTTTATACCCGATACTCAAAATGAGTATTGGGGTATATTAGATTTGTGGTAAAAGTGGATGTGTGTAACGTCCAGAAGGAATCGTTTCCGACCCCATAAAGTATATATATTCTTGATCAGCATCAATAGCCGAGTCGATTGAGCCATGTCTGTCTGTCCGTCTGTCCGTCCGTCCGTCTGTCCGTCTGTCCGTCCCCTTCAGCGCCTAATGCTCAAAGACTATAAGAGCTAGAGCAACGATGTTTTGGATCCAGACTTCTGTGATATGTCACTGCTACAAAAATATTTCAAAACTTTGCCCCGCCCACTTCCGCCCCCACAAAGGGCGAAAATCTGTGGCATCCACAATTTTAAAGATACGAGAAAACAAAAAACGCAGAATCGTAGAGAGTGACCATATCTTTTAGACTGCAGAATCTGAATTGGATCGTATTACTATTATAGCCAGCATCAAGAAAACAATTTCATTTTTTCTCGCCCTGTCTCTCTCTAACACACAGGTAGCATAGGCGGCTTTGCTTAGAGTAAAACATTAGCGCCTAGATCTCAGAGACTATAAAAGCTAGAGCAACCAAATTTGGTATCCACACTCCTAATATATCGGACCGAGACGAGTTTGTTTCAAAATTTCGCCACACCCCCTTCCGCCCCCGCAAAGGATGCAAATCTGGGGATATTCACAAATCTCAGAGACTATTAACGCTAGAGTAACCAAATTTAGTATCCGCACTCCTGTTAGATCTCACTATAAAACGTATATCTCAAAATTTCGCCCCACCCCCTTCCGCCCCCACAAAGGACGAAAATCTGTTGCATCCACAATATTGCAGATTTGAGAAAACTAAAAACGCAGAATTATAGATAATGACCATATCTATCAGATTACTGAATCTGGATCAGATCAGATCATTTTTATAGCCAAAAGGAACAAATCAATTTGCAGTGGCTACGCAGCGCCCGACGTCACGCTCAGACTGATTTTCTGTCTCTCTCGCACGCACTCTTTGTCGTGTCGTTTAATATTAGACGCCGCCTGCTGGAGGAGAGCCATACTGACTTAGTATCGGGTATAACCGTAGAGTTATACCCCTCGTTTTTTTTTGAAATGTATTGTGATGGACCTATTTTAGGCTGAGGTAAGCTCAGACACGTCCAGGGGTCAATCCACAAGAAATTTGTAGAAATGGATGGAACTTCAAGGGGGACTTCGGGGGCGGCCTATCGTAGAGTAGATGGATCGGGGCTTGGGCGGGCGTTGCTCGGTGCCTCGGCTGATTGGGGTGAACTTACGCAATCGGGTGTTTTTTTATACCCGATACTCAAAATGAGTATTGGGGTATATTAGATTTGTGGTAAAAGTGGATGTGTGTAACGTCCAGAAGGAATCGTTTCCGACCCCATAAAGTATATATATTCTTGATCAGCATCAATAGCCGAGTCGATTGAGCCATGTCTGTCTGTCCGTCTGTCCGTCCGTCCGTCTGTCCGTCTGTCCGTCCCCTTCAGCGCCTAATGCTCAAAGACTATAAGAGCTAGAGCAACGATGTTTTGGATCCAGACTTCTGTGATATGTCACTGCTACAAAAATATTTCAAAACTTTGCCCCGCCCACTTCCGCCCCCACAAAGGGCGAAAATCTGTGGCATCCACAATTTTAAAGATACGAGAAAACAAAAAACGCAGAATCGTAGAGAGTGACCATATCTTTTAGACTGCAGAATCTGAATTGGATCGTATTACTATTATAGCCAGCATCAAGAAAACAATTTCATTTTTTCTCGCCCTGTCTCTCTCTAACACACAGGTAGCATAGGCGGCTTTGCTTAGAGTAAAACATTAGCGCCTAGATCTCAGAGACTATAAAAGCTAGAGCAACCAAATTTGGTATCCACACTCCTAATATATCGGACCGAGACGAGTTTGTTTCAAAATTTCGCCACACCCCCTTCCGCCCCCGCAAAGGATGCAAATCTGGGGATATTCACAAATCTCAGAGACTATTAAAGCTAGAGTAACCAAATTTAGTATCCGCACTTCTGTTAGATCTCACTATAAAACCTTTATCTCAAAATTTCGCCCCACCCCCTTCCGCCCACACAAAGGACGAAAATCTGTTGCATCCATAATATTGCAGATTTGAGAAAACTAAAAACGCAGAATCATAGATAACGACCATATCTATCAGCTTGCTGAATCTTGATCAGATCGGATCATTTTTGTAGCCAAAAACAAGAAATTAACTTGCAGTGGCTACGCAGCGCCCGACGTCACGCTCAGACTGATTTTCTGTCTCTCTCGCACGCACTCTTTGTGGTGTCGCTTAATATTAGCGGCGTCTGCTGGAGGAGACTGACTAAGTATCGGATATAACTGTAGAGTTGCGGTGTCCGCAGCAACTCACAACGTTCCCCCTCGTTTACTTTGCAAATTTGACACTTTATTGTATTTCTTAGCGGTTTAAATGACTTATTTTTAATTGGGCGCCGATGTCTTCTGATGAGTTCCGGGTACCGCGTCTGTACTCCGGGCCGGGTCTCTGCGTAAGTTGCTTTCTGGTTTCAGTCGGCGTCTATTTATACGCCAATGAATGCTGTGTCAGCGGGTTCAAAAGTGCACTTTCGCGTCGGGGTGCACTTTGCCGTTCTGGCGATCGTGGGTTGACCTGGTTCTGTCTCTTCGTATTTTTGGCGAGCTGGCGGGTTTGCCGTTGGGTGCTTGTCGTGGGCTTCCGCGGTGTCATCGTTTTGTAGTCGATGAACCAGGAAGTCCGCGTGACCTGGTGTGTTTGGTCAGCGTTATGAACACGGCGCGTGTCAATCGGTGGCTATGTGTGGAGGGGGGGTGTTCGTGTAGTACGTTGGGCGTGGTGTTGCAATTTAGTAGCCGGGTTTTTATTGGGCGTTGGGAGCTAACTTTGCCGCGAAGCCCTCGGCGGCGTTGGCGTAGTAGTACCAATGATCCGATGGCGGGGCGCCATAGTCGCCGGCGGAGGTTGTAATGTCTCCCTTGCTCTTGGCTGGCTCTCTGGAATACTTCTTTTAGTCTCGTCGCTTTGCTACGGTATAGCGGTATAGCCGACCGTTTTCGCGCGTGTAGTCCGGGTATTTCTGGGGTTCGTCTTGGACTTGCTGGATCCTTTGTTTAAGCCAGGTGCATGCTGCGTTGTCTTCCTCCTCGATGCGGGAGAGGGTCTCCAATGGTTCACGTCGTATTGGTATTGCTGTAGTTCGAGCGCCCATCTTGCTACTCTACCGTAAGGGCTCTCGAGGGTATTCAGCCACTTTAGTGCGAGATGATCGGTTATGACGTCGAATCGGTAGCCTTCGAGATAGCATCGCAGTTTTCGGATCGCTTGTCGATTGTGTCGATTGTCGGGGTCCGTGTGGATACCTTCTTCGCTGGTCACGTGGCCCAGGTATTTTATCCGGCGCTGGAAGATGGCACACTTGTCCGTGTTGACCCGTAGGTTTGCCTTTCGCAGTCGTGCGAAAACTTCTTTTACGTTGTTCAGGTGTTCCTGGAAGCTTTTCCCGACGATGACGATGTCGTCGAGATATGCGAACGCGAATGGTTCCATGTCTGCGCCGATAACGGCGTCGAGGGCCCGTTGAAACGTGGCTCCCGCGGAGTGTAAACCGAAAGGCATTACTTTCCATTGGTATAATCCTCGGCCGGGTATCGTGAATGCCGTGGCTTCCCGGCTGTCGCGGGCCATTGGTATCTGCCAATACCCGTTTTTCAGGTCTAGGGTCGTGATGAAGTGGGCATTTCGGAGTCGCTCTAGTATGTAGTTGATCCTGGGTAGCGGGTACGCGTCCGGGATAGAACGCTCGTTTAGCTGCAGATAATCTACACACATGCGCCATCTCCCGTCCTTTTTCGGACCAGGACGATTGGCGCGCTGTGGGGGCTCCGGGATGGTTCGATTAGGTCCTCTGCTATCAGTTGGTCGACCTGTTCATCGATGATCCGCCGCGTGGCTGGATTTTTCGGGTAGTACCGCTGTTTCATGGGTCGGTTGTCTCTCATGACGATGGTGTGTTCTGTTAGATCCGTCGTCTCTCGGAAGCCTGCGAGTGTCGGCAGTTCTTCGTCTAGAAATTCCTGTATTCTCGGAGCGATGTCGGGAGGCCATGGGACGGAGATTCGTTCCGACTTGTCCTCCGGTGGTTCGTCGACTCCTGGGTCGCAAGTTTAGTCGGGGTTCTCGGGGAGGATCGTTGTGTCGAATGCCCTTGGTGGTTCGACTTCGCGAGTGTATTGCTGGCGACGACGGCGGGCGCGTCGCTCAGGTGTGGGGTGATCGTGTGTGTCCTGGGGGTGCTTGCGCGACGTTGTACTCAGCGTGATGTACGAACGTGCGGGTCTCGATGCTAGCGTTTGACCAACGGCTAGTTTGGGCGATGAAGGTTACCGACATGGCTTCAGGCGTGGTGCTGGGCCGTATGCCGGCGCCGTACGAGGTGTTGCCCGGGAGGCGTTCCATGATGTCGGTGACAATCGATGGTGTGTCGGCTCCAGGTGCGGCGGGGTTCCGAGTGATGCCTCGTGCGGCGGTGATCGCCCCTCCCGGTTCCTGCCTGAGAGGACGCGGGAGTAGCGGGTCGGTCGGTGTCGTGGGGGTCGTTTTCGTGTCGAGGGCGGTGTCGACGCGTTCGTGGGCCATGGTGGCGGTCGGAGGTGGTACCTCGAGCGCCTGGCTGCTGCGTGGTGGCTGTCGTTGCTGGGGCCGGGTTGCCTTCTGGAGGGGCGTCCTGGGTTCCTTTCCCATTGTTGGTGGAATCGTGTCGGTGCCTTCGGGAGACCGGCTAGCTTTCTTCGTTGCTTTGCTTGGTTTTGGGTTTCTCGGAGTGGGCCTGGGGCTAGTGTGCCTCGTCGTGGCCGTGGGTTCTGTGTTCCTCGTTACTTGTGCTCGTGTCTCGTGTCGTGGCGGAGGGTTCGTTGGCGGCGGGGGTCTCAATTTCTGGGGTCCGTGGGCGTGTACTTGGCTGGCGGTGATCATCGGCGTGTTTGGGAGGGGGCGTTGGGAGCCTTGAAGATGGAGGCGTGTGGTGCCACATTGTATTGTGGTTTCGATGGCGCACAGGAAGTGCATCCCTATGATGGCTTGTTCTAGCATGTTGGGCAGCACAAAGAGCGGCATCTGTACCTCTTGCTCGTCTAGTTGCTCGCGTGCCGAGCCGTCGGCTAGGCGTATCGGGACGCAAGCGTCGCGCAGGTCGTTGTCGTGGCCGAGTTGGCGGGCGAGGTCGGCGTTGATGAAACTTCGGGACGCCCCGGTGTCGCCCGTGGCTTCCGTGCGCCGTCCTCCGATGGTCACTTTCGCCACTATCCGGCCGTCGTGTACTTGTAGCGGGTTTCTTTGTTGGTTGTCTGAGGAAGCGTCGTGCCCGGCTGTTCCCGTGTCAGCTGGGGACGCGAGTCGTTTCCCGACGGATCCTGGCGGCAACAGCCCACGGTGCGCGTTCCGCGCTTGCCGCATTCCCAACAGAAGAGGATCGATGGGTTGGTGCAGTCGCGAGATACATGTCCCGCTTCTCCGCAGCGCCGACAGGCTGCGTGCGGGTTGGCGATGGAGGTGGTGATCATTCGATGTGTCGCTTCCTGTGCTGAAGCGCCGGCTTGGTGCGGCTTCCTTGCGGGTTTCGAGAAGTTCCAGTGGGGCTTTCGGAATTGGGCCCGATTCGCCCCGTTTTCGTTATGCACTTGTTGTGCCGCTGGCCGTGTGTACCTAGGTGGTTGTCGAGGAGGGATAAGGGAGTGGATCCCCCACTTTCGGATCCGTTCCGCCATCTGCGCGGCGTGACTGTAGTAGTGGCCGTCTGTGGGGCCATTTCCTCCTGCTGTCGGCAAGATCCTTCTCATGGGCGAAGGCCTTGGCTCCGGGGGCGGGGGCTTCGGTAGATCTTCGGCGGTTATCGATGTCGGTGAGCTGCTGGCTTTGCCTTCCATGATTCCTGGAACTTGTAGGCTGAGTTTGGGGTCCGTCTTCCGCTTCTCTGTTGGTGCTGAGGTGTCGGGCTGGGGCGATCTGGCTCGTCCTGGCGATCTGGCGTACTGCCGCTCGAGCTCCGCCAACCTGACCCAGGCGTCGTGTTCGAGGGGCCCGGCGACTAGTTCGGCGAAACTCCTCCGCAAATCTTCCACGTTCCCCTCGCGGCTGAATCCGAATTCCTCCGCGAAGGACTCCAGCTCCTCTCGGCGACGTTTGTGTATCCAGCCGGTACTCACCCCTGGGTTGGCGACGAATTCTCCAGGGTAATACCCGCTGGCCTGTTCCTCTGTGTGGGATTCCATCGCTCCGATCGTTACTTGAGTTGGCTGTTTCGCTGGGCTTGCGCTTTTCCTTCACTGACGGCTGACGCTTCGAATTTCTTCTCGGGGTGACGGCACTGTTCGCGTTTCCCTGTCGCTGTGTCGCGCTTTCGTCTGCTCGTTGCGCATCTCTTGCCGTTGATATTGCGCGCGGTCGGGGTTCTCTTTGGGTTGTTCTCTTGTGTTCTTGCTCTCGTTGACGTTCCCTTAGGTCCCTGCTCGGGCGCCACTTGTGATGGACCTATTTCAGGCTGAGGTAAGCTCAGTCACGTCCAGGGGTCAATCCACAAGAAATTTGTAGAAATGTGATGGAACCTTAAGGGCGGCGTCAGGGGGCGGCCTGTCGTAGAGAGGTGGATCGGGGCTAGAATTGCTCTACTTGACACTTTATTGTATTTCTTAGCGGTTTAAATGACTTATTTTTAATTGGGCGCCGATGTCTTCTGATGAGTTCCGGGTACCGCGTCTGTACTCCGGGCCGGGTCTCTGCGTAAGTTGCTTTCTGGTTTCAGTCGGCGTCTATTTATACGCCAATGGGTGCTGTGTCAGCGGGTTCAAAAGTGCACTTCCGCGTCGGGTGCACTTTGCCGTTCTGGCGATCGTGGGTTGACCTGGTTCTGTCTCTTCGTGTTTTTGGCGAGGTGGCAGGTTTGCCGTTGGGTGCTTGTCGTGGGCTTCCGCGGTGTCATGGCTTTGTAGTCGATGAACCCGGAAGACTGCGCCTGGCCGGTTGCTTGGTCCGGAGTGGTGGAAGTCCGCGTGACCTGGTGTGTTTGGTCAGCGTTATGAAGTCGGCGCGTGTCAATCGGTGGCTATGTGTGGAGGGGGGGTGTTCGTGTAGTACGTTGGGCGAGGTGTTGCAATTTAGTAGCCGGGTTTTTATTGGGCGTTGGGAGAGGCGTTGTAGCGAACCCTTTTGGGTTCGTTACAGTATGGTCCTTTAAATTTTGGTATAAATTTCCTATTTGTACCTATCGTAGTGTCAACGTTTCGTACGAGAACAAAGTCGCTTTCTTTAAATTCTATATGTTTTTTAATGTTTTTATCATAATAGTGTTTTATCTTAGTTTGGTTTTCAGTTATTTTATCTAATACTCATTTCCGAATTGCTATTAAGTCTCTATTTAGTTTTGAATTAGATTTGTCTTCTAGGAATTCCGTGAAAGCGTCGATATCACAGCCTCTTTGCTGAACACCGAAGAGTACCACCGATGGTACTTCCCCAGTAACCGAATGTTTTGAATTTTTTATTGCATATTCCGCTTTTGTGAGTAGTTTATACCAATCTGAATGTAGCAATGGTTCTGTTATCTTTGCTAACATACTTTTCATTGTTCTATTTACTCTCTCCACTTGCCCATTTGCCTGTGGTGAGGCAGTTGCTGCTCTAACATGTTCAATGTTATTACTTAGCATAAACTCACTGAATTCCAACGATGTCAAACATGAGCCCCTATCACTGACAATTCTCCTAGGTCTGCTATAATTTTCAAAATATTTCGTTAAGCATGCGCAAACTTCCTTAGTACTAGTTGTGTTTGCAGAATACAATTTAACAACCCAATTCAACCCAGTTCACAATTTGTGAACCCATCAATGACTACCACTATGTGTTTCTTTTTATTAATGACTGAGGGGAGGGGTCCGAAATGGTCAATATGCAATGTATCGAATGGAATTGGTCTTTTCGGTATACTATGCAATGAGCAATTGTTGGAATGGGACGGAAAGCTAAATGTAATACACTTAATGCAATTTTTTATAAACCTGTCAACTTTTGCGGTCATATTTGGAAACCAATAATGTTTCTTAATTTCTGTTGGAATACGCCTATTCCCACATTCAAATAATAACATTAAATAATATTATCGATATGTTAGGTATTATTATTATAAGTTAGTCTGGTCACACTTGAAGTGTCGACCCTCTCTCTTCTTTTGTGATCTCAAGTGTGTGGACCGGTGTTGCAGAAAAAGTAATCAAGAAATACATAAATAATCTTTAAAGAAAAACATAACTTGGTACTGTCTTCCGTTTACTAATTGTCATAGCTAGTCAACCAATAGGTTATGGGCCCAGTCCACGCCAATATAAACGAGGGGGAACGTTGTGAGTTGCTGCGGACACCGCAACTCTACGGTTATACCCGATACTAAGTCAGTATGGCTCTCCTCCGGCAGACGCCGCTAATATTTAACGACACGACAAAGAGTGCGTGCGAGAGAGACAGAAAATCAGTCTGAGCGTGACGTCGGGCGCTGCGTAGCCACTGCAAATTGATTTGTTCCTTTTGGCTATAAAAATGATCTGATCTGATCCAGATTCAGCAATCTAATAGATATGGTCATTATCTATGATTCTGCGTTTTTAGTTTTCTCAAATCTGCAATATTGTGGATACAACAGATTTTCGTCCTTTGTGGGGGCGGATGGGGGTGGGGCGAAATTTTGAGATATACGTTTTATAGTGACATCTTAAAGGAGTGTGTGTACCAAATTTGGTTACTCTAGCCTTAATAGTCTCTGAGATTTGTGGTTGCCTCAGATTTTCGTCCTTTGCGGGGGCGGAAGGGGGTGTGGCGAAATTTGGACATGAAACAGTCAAGGTCCGATATCACAGGAGTGTGGATACCAAATTTGGTTGCTCTGGCTTTTATAGGTTCTGAGATCCTTGAACTCATATTTTACAATTGGCAAAACCGACCATGAAACCTGTGTGTTAGAGTGAGACAGAGCGAGAAAGAGTGAAATTGTTTTCGTGATTCTGGCTGTAATAATTATATGATCTGGTTCAGATTTTGCACTCTAGAAGATATAGTCATCTTCTACGATTCTGCGTTTTCAGTTTTCTCGTATCGTCGAAATTGTGGATGCCACAGATTTTCGCCCTTTGTGGGGGCGGAAGTGGGCGGGGCAAAGTTTTGAAATATTTTTGGAGCAGTGACATATCACAGAAGTCTGGATCCAAAACATCGTTGCTCTAGCTCTTATAGTCTTTGAGCATTAGGCGCTGAAGGGGACGGACAGACGGACAGACGGACGGACGGACAGACAGACAGGGCTCAATCGACTCGGCTATTGATGCTGATCAAGAATATATATACTTTATAGGGTCGGAAACGATTCCTTCTGGACGTTACACACATCCACTTTTACCACAAATCTAATATACCCCAATACTCATTTTGAGTATCGGGTATAATAAAT
Source organism: Drosophila persimilis (assembly GCF_003286085.1). Classification (NCBI taxonomy): domain Eukaryota; kingdom Metazoa; phylum Arthropoda; class Insecta; order Diptera; family Drosophilidae; genus Drosophila; species Drosophila persimilis. Next base: position 39,510 of record NW_020825676.1, read on the forward strand.
TAAATTAATAACAAATAGTTGTGAAATTAGTTCCGCGTGCGTTCTTGTGTAGTTTTTTTTTTTATACCCGATACTCAAAATGAGTATTGGGGTATATTAGATTTGTGGTGAAAGTGGATGTGTGTAACGTCCAGAAGGAATCGTTTCCGACCCCATAAAGTATATATATTCTTGATCAGCATCAATAGCCGAGTCGATTGAGCCATGTCTGTCTGTCCGTCTGTCCGTCCGTCCGTCTGTCCGTCTGTCCGTCTGTCCGTCTGTCCGTCCCCTTCAGCGCCTAATGCGCAAAGACTATAAGAGCTAGAGCAACGATGTTTTGGATCCAGACTTCTGTGATATGTCACTGCTCCAAAAATATTTCAAAACTTTGCCCCGCCCACTTCCGCCCCCACAAAGGGCGAAAATCTGTGGCATCCACAATTTCGACGATACGAGAAAACTGAAAACGCAGAATCGTAGAAGATGACTATATCTTCTAGAGTGCAAAATCTGAACCAGATCATATAATTATTACAGCCAGAATCACGAAAACAATTTCACTCTTTCTCGCTCTGTCTCACTCTAACACACAGGTTTCATGGTCGGTTTTGCCAATTGTAAAATATGAGTTCAAGGATCTCAGAACCTATAAAAGCCAGAGCAACCAAATTTGGTATCCACACTCCTGTGATATCGGACCTTGACCGTTTCCTGTCCAAATTTCGCCACACCCCCTTCCGCCCCCGCAAAGGACAAAAATCTGAGGCAACCACAAATCTCAGAGACTATTAAGGCTAGAGTAACCAAATTTGGTACACACACTCCTTTAAGATGTCACTATAAAACGTATATCTCAGAATTTCGCCCCACCCCCATCCGCCCCCACAAAGGACGAAAATCTGTTGCATCCACAATATTGCAGATTTGAGAAAACTAAAAACGCAGAATCATAGATAATGACCATATCTATTAGATTGCTGAATCTGGATCAGATCAGATCATTTTTATAGCCAAAAGGAACAAATCAATTTGCAGTGGCTACGCAGCGCCCGACGTCACGCTCAGACTGATTTTCTGTCTCTCTCGCACGCACTCTTTGTCGTGTCGCTTAATATTAGCGGCGTCTGCCGGAGGAGAGCCATACTGACTTAGTATCGGGTATAACCGTAGAGTTGCGGTGTCCGCAGCAACTCACAACGTTCCCCCTCGTTTTTTTTTTTTTGTAGTGTGTGTGTGTATAATATATACATACATAGAAAATGGAAAGAAATAAGCAACATATTAAGCCTTTTTGTGGCGAGAAATATTCTATATGGAAATTTAGAATCAGAGCTTTGTTTGCTGAATTAGAGGTGCTCCAAGTAGTCGATAACATAATGCCTAACGAAGTAGATGATAATTGGAAAAAGGCAGAGCGATGTGCAAAGAGCATTTTAATTCAATATTTAGGCGACGCATTTCTAAACTTCGCGGCAGGCGACATTTCGGCACGTGATATTCTGAAGAATTTAGACGCCATATATGAGCGTAGAAGCCTTGCGTTGCAATTAGCTGCACGTAAACGTTTAATAACACTCAAACTCTCAAGTGAAATGACACTTTCGAGTCATTTTGTTACTTTTGATGAAACAGTGAGTGAGTTGTTAGGGGCGGGCGCTAAAATGGATGAGATGGACAAAGTGGCACATTTGCTGCAGACTCTACCTTCAACCTATAATGGTGTCATCACGGCAATCGAAACTTTGTCAGATGAAACTCTATCATTAGCGTTTGTAAAAAATAAATTGTTCGACTACGAGACCAAATTAAGAAATGAAAGTACTGATACAAGTAGTAAAGTCATGAAGGCAGTTGTAAGAAATAATAACAATTTTAATAATCGTAAAACGTTTGGATCTAGAAACACACGGCAAAAGATATTATTTAAGGGAAAAGCTAGAAGTAATATTAAATGCCATCACTGTGGCAAAGAAGGGCACATGAAAAAAGACTGTTACCAGTTTATAAGGTTAAATCAAAACAAAGAAAATTATAAACATAATAAACAAGCTCAGCTTGCAGCATCGGGCCACGGGTTCGCATTTATGATGCGGAAAATGAAAAAGAGTGATCAGATAAATAATGAACTCGGTTTTATACTCGATTCTGGTGCAACGGATCATTTGATCAATGATGACTCGCTGTACGCCGATTGCATCGAACTGGAGCAGCCAATTAAAATCGCTGTGGCAAAAGAAGGCGAGTTTTTATATGCCACTAAGCGTGGAATTGTGCGGCTGCACAATGGACACAATATCACACTGGAGGATGTGCTCTACTGCAAGGAGGCAGCAGGAAACCTCATGTCTGTCAAGCGTCTGCAACAGGCAGGGATGTCAATTAAGTTTGACTGTGGTGGTGTCTCCATATCAAAAAATGGAGTAAGTGTTGTTAAACATACAGGTATGTTGGATATACCTGTAGTCAAATTCCAAGCATACAGTGTAGATGCTAGGAACAAAAATAATTATCGATTATGGCATGAGAGGTTGGGGCATATAAGCAATGCAAAATTGCTTGAAATAAAGAATAATAATTTATTTAATGACAGTAATCTTCTTGTTAATTTAAAAATATCAGATGAAGTTTGTGAGTCATGTTTAAATGGGAAACAGGCTAGGTTGCCATTTAAGCAATCTAAAGATAAAAGTTATATAAAACGACCCTTGTTTGTAATACATTCAGATGTATGTGGCCCCATTAAACCAGTTACACTAGACGATAAAAATTATTTTGTGATCTTCGTAGATCAATTTACACATTATTGTGTAACCTATTTGTTAAAATATAAATCAGATGTATTCAATGTATTTAAAGATTTTGTAGCAAAGAGCGAGGCTCATTTTAATTTCAAGATTGTCAATTTGTATATTGACAACGGTAGAGAATACTTGTCGAATGAAATGCGTGAGTTCTGCGTTAATAAAGGAATAAGTTATCATTTGACAGTGCCACATACACCTCAGTTGAATGGTGTTTCGGAGCGAATGATAAGAACCATTACAGAGAAAGCTCGTGCTATGGTAAATGGTGCAAAATTAGACAAAAGTTTTTGGGGTGAAGCTGTGCTAACTGCAACATATCTAATCAACAGAATTCCAAGCAAAGCACTTGGTGATTGTAAAATGACCCCATATGAGCTGTGGCACAATAGAAAGCCCAATTTAAAATTTTTAAGAGTGTTCGGTTCAACCGTGTATGTGCACAACAAAATTAAAAAAGGTAAATTTGATGAAAAATCATTCAAAGCTATCTTGATAGGGTATGAACAAAATGGACTCAAATTGTGGGATGTCATTAAAGGAAAAGTTATTGTTGCAAGAGATGTTGTCGTAGACGAGACTAATATGCTTTATTCTAGAGAAGTAAAATTTGAAACAGATTTCCCGAAAGAGAGTAAGGAAAGAAGTCAACAAGAATTCCTGAATGAGAGTAAGGAATCTGATCAGCTTAATTTCCCGAATGATAGTACGGAATGTGGAATCCTGAATGAGAGTAAGGAATGTGATCAGTTTTATCTCCCGAATGATAGTACGGAATGTGGAATCCTGAATGAGAGTAAGGAATGTGATCAGTTTTATCTCCCGAATGATAGTACGGAATGTGGAATCCTGAATGAGAGTAAGGAATGTGATCAGTTTAATTTCCCGAATGAAAGTACGGAATGTGAAATCCTGAATGAAAGTAAGGAATGCGAAAAGCAGAATTTTCCGAATGAAAGTAGGAAAAGAAAAACTGATTTCCTGAATGATAGTAAGGAATTATATATCCCGAATGAGAGTAAGGATTGTGAAAAAGCTGATCAGCCAGATAATTGTCGTGAAGAAAATAAGGATACTAATATAATTAGTAGAAAAAGTGAGAGGTTAAAGTCTAAGCCGAAGGTTTCTTATAAAGAACATGATAAAAGCTTTAACAAATTTATATTAAATGCCCATATAATGTTTGATGAAGTTCCAAATTCTTTTGATGAAATAAATTTTAGGAATGATAAATCTGATTGGGAGGAGGCAATAAATACAGAGTTAAATGCCCATGAAATTAATAACACCTGGACAATTATAAAGAAGCCAGAAAACAAAAATATTGTAGACAGTAGATGGGTATTTTCCATTAAATATAATGAACTAGGAGTCCCAATAAAATACAAAGCTAGACTGGTTGCAAGAGGATTTACTCAAAAGTACCAAGTAGACTGTTCGGGCGAAGCCCGAGTGTAAATTTTATACCATTGTTTTATTGCCTATCAATTCACTTTCTTTTCTATTTTTGTCATTATACTAAACTAACGTAACGTAAGCGTAGCTTTATCTATGCTCGCTCAGCAACATGCTCTCATTTAATCATCTATTCTTATCTATGCTCGCTCTTGTTATCTTTTCTTTCCTATGCCGTCGCTAAGCCGTCAGCAGCTGCGCCTGCTCTAGCAGTTACCGCTTGATATAGTTGGAGAACAGACCCTTTTTGTCCCCAATCTATTACTTTGGCTCGAGATCGGCTCGCTTGCCTCATCCAAGTGTGTCACTCTAATACTATTGTAAAAGGCTCTGGCATCTTCGGCCACCCTCAACACACAAAATACCTATAATAAAATTTATAACGTTTTCGGAAATTAATAATTTGTGAAATTATTGAACAATCATAGTCAGCGAAAAAGCTCGTTGTCTCAACATTGGTGACCCCGACGTGATCGTCAGTAACAATTTGGAAATAAACAATTATAAACAGTGAAAATTATCCGCTAAACATAACTGTTCGAACGCGAAGCGGTTAGTTCCCATTTCGTCGCGCGCTTGCTTACAAGCACTAATACAGCTACGTGCATTAGCGGCTTCGGGTTCGCTGCACTTGCGCTTGCATACCAAAAAAAATCAAACGGTTGGTTCTTCGATTCTTCTTTGTGCTTTGCTCGCTGCTGCCTGTCGAAAATGGATGAGTCTAATGACGTGCCGGAAAACAGGGTGTCTTTTTACAAACTAAAGGCACTCTCAATATACAACAAAGCCGTTTCACTTCGAGAGACGATATTGAATGATGAAAACAACCCAATCAGTGAAGATGCGCTAAGTGTTCATTTAAAATTCTTGGAAAAAATATCCGACTCATTTAATGTTACTCATTCTAATTTAGAAGAGCTTGATGTAAGCGAAATTGGCAGCGACTTAAGCAACAATTTTGAGGATTTGGCGATGGAAATCGAAGTTCGTATTCGCTCAGCACTCCGCAGGACTACCCAGAACATGCCGCATCACTCAACGATACGACCCGAGCTCAACGTTACTGCCTCCGGAAATGTACGGTCACGATATCATATTCCTGACATTAAACTTCCCACTTTCCGTGGAGGTTATACTGAGTGGGCAGACTTTTACTCGATGTTTAGCACAGTAATAGATCAGGAGCCCTTTCTATCAAAGATTGAGAAGTTCCAGCACCTGCGCTCATGTTTGGATGGACCTGCCCTGGAGGCTGTTCGCTCTTTGGAAGTATCGGAGAGCAATTATGATATTGCATTGGACATTTTAAACAATCGTTTCAATAATAAACGTTTAATCTATCAGGCACACGTCGCTGAGATTCTGAGGCATGAGAAGGTTGAAGATGGGTCAACTACAAAGCTACGTACTTTATCGGACAAGCTTCATTCTCACATGAGAGCGCTTAGATCGATGGGTACCATGGAGGAAATAGGTGGATGCATCATCGTTCACTCCACATACAAGTATCTCGACTCTGATACCAGGACCAAATGGGAGGAGCTGTCGCCCCCTAACGTCATACCAACATGGGACCATTTTTCGGCTTTTTTGGAGAGGAGATGTCAAGCCATGGAGACCATGGATCAAGCTATGTTGATTCAAATCCATAGCAGTCAGGTTGGAAAACATAAACGAATCACTCATTCAAAACACAGTCTTGTTGCTACAAATACAATCGTATTGGAATGCGTGTTCTGTGATAATAAAGGGCATAACATTTACAGCTGCACTCGCTTTGGAAACCTTTCGCCATCTTTGCGTCTTAGAGAGGCAAGGAAGCTTAGAGTTTGCTTCAACTGTTTGAAGAAGGGACATCGGAATACCTCCTGCAGTTCAGGCTCTTGTCGCACATGCGGTGAAAAGCATCATACCCTTTTACATATCAACAATCCGCTGCCTACGTCAGTTAACACGGAACCTGCAAACGCTACTACGTCTCCTATTCAGACAGACTTATGCCCAGGCCCCAATCTTTCAAGTTCTCTTGTTGCCGCTTCATCACCATGCTCGCCTCCTGCTCAGAATCTTAGCTCAGACGTAGTGCTTCTAGCCACGACAGTCATTATGATAAGGAGTCGAGTTGGTGATCTTCTTCCTTGCCGGGCTCTTCTGGATTCAGGCTCTCAGATTAATTTAATAACCTCTCGCTTTGCTCAGAGGCTTCAGCTGAAACGAGCCAAAGGGTCGGTATCAGTATCGGGTATCGGCGCTGATTCTGCATTTCACACGGAAGGTTCAGTTAATTTGGTCATTCAATCCAGGACTTCCGATTACTTCACGAGTCTCACAGCTCTCGTTGCTCCACGTATTACAGGAAACCAGCCTGCTTCTTCATTTGATGTATCCAAATGGGAAATGCCATCCAATATCAGCCTTGCTGACCCACACTTTAACAAATCTCAGCGCATCGATGTACTTATTGGAGCCAGCTTATTTTACGACATTTTATGCGTTGGACAGATCAAATTGGAGAGGGGACTTCCTATAATACAAAAAACCCGTCTCGGCTGGGTTGTCACAGGTGGAGGTCAGTACTCCCGCAGCTCAGTGCTCCTAGCTGCCTCTAGTTCGACGGAATTGAGTCAAACGCCTACCGTTGGTTTGGATGAGCTAGTGCGAAGGTTCTGGGAAGTGGAAAACTGCCACGGTCCCGCTACAGAAGCAACAAAGGAGGAAATTGCTTGCGAGGAACATTTCAAAAAACATTGCGGTCGGCTTCCAAGTGGCGAATATTGCGTTCAATTGCCTTTAAAGCTGAGTGACAGTCTTCTTGGAGATTCTTATCAACAAGCCTATCGCAGATTTCTCAATCTAGAGCGCAAGTTGGTTCGCAAACCGCTTCTCAAGGCCCAATACGCCGCATTTATAAAGGAATACGTCGATTTGAATCACATGTCCCCTGTCAAAAGTGACGCACTTAAACAATGCAAATTTTTTCTTCCTCATCACTGCGTCTTAAGAGAAGACAAAACCACCACAAAACTCCGAGTAGTTTTCGACGGATCCGCTTGTACATCTACAGGATATTCCCTCAACGATATATTGATGTCAGGCCCAACAATTCAGCCAAAGTTAGTTACGACTCTTCTTCGATTTCGTACCTTTCGTATAGCATTGACTGGTGACATTTGTAAAATGTATAGATGCGTCCGTGTCTCGCCCCAAGATAGTTTTCTGCAGTGCATACTGTGGCGTGACTCACCCCTCGAGGAGCTAAGGACATTCAAGCTGGATACCGTGACCTATGGAACGAAACCAGCAGCATTTCTGGCCGTCCGTTCTATGCACCAACTAGCGGCAGACGAGAGTTCGTCATATCCAATTGGCTCTGAAGTTGTGCTGCGGGACTTTTACGTGGATGATTTGCTAACGGGGGGAGATACTACAAATGAGGTGCTGGAAATAATTCGCCAGGTGTCAGGACTATTAGCCAAAGGAAATTTCAAGATCAGAAAATGGTGTTCCAACGATACATATGTACTCGATCAAACACCCCATGAAGATAGGGAAACATTTGTTAAATTTACTGATGGCAGCGATGTAACCAAGACGCTAGGTTTAGCATGGAATCCCACTTCGGATGAGCTATTATTTTCATTCTGTCCCAATCAAGTCCCTTCGAAACCAACTAAGCGAGTTGTATTGTCAACTATTGCACGATTTTATGATCCACTCGGACTTATAGGGCCAGTTATTACTAAAGCAAAAATATTTCTACAGCAGCTGTGGAAAGAAAAGCTTCATTGGGATGAAAGTCTGCCAGTCTCCTTACGCACAACTTGGATCAACTTTATTCAGCAGTTTGACTCTATGCAACAAATTTCTTTCCCGCGCCTATCTTTCCTTCGAAGCAGCAACCTTGAAATGCATGGATTTTGTGATGCCAGCATGAGTGCTTATGGAGCTTGCATCTACGCTGTTTCGCAAGGCGACAATGGAGTCAAGGCAAATTTTCTATCTTCCAGATCTCGTGTAGCGCCACTGAAGACTATCACAATACCCAAGTTGGAATTATGTGGTGCAGCGCTACTCGCTCAGCTTATGCATGAAGTGTCTTTGATGAACTTCAAGTGCTCTTATTATTGCTGGTGTGACTCCACAGTCGTTTTGGCTTGGATCAAGAATCAACCATCCAACTTCAATGTATTTGTCGCTAATAGACTTTCTGTTATTCAGGAACTCACATCTGGAATGTCTTGGCTGCACGTGCCAACTGATCTAAACCCTGCCGATATGCTTTCTCGAGGATCATTACCAGCTGAGCTCATCAATTCTCATCTTTGGAAGTATGGACCTACATACTTGACAGCCAGTAAGGATCAATGGCCAAGTACACCTGCTCTTCCAGAGCCGGTTTTGGAGGCACGAAAAACCATACTAATTACAAACTGCGCGTCAAGATATTTGGTGGAAGAATCAAAGTTTGTAAATTCCTTCCCCAAAATGCAACGAATTTTTGCGTATGTATGCAAATTCATTCATCGACGAAAGTCTCGAATAACTGTGGAGGACTTGCGTTTGGGAACCGAACTGCTTATTCGTCTTACTCAACAATCTCGTCTATCCACTGAAATAAGAGCCCTGGAAACGCGAAAGGACATCAAGGCTTCAAGCTCGATCGCCTCTCTTTCGCCATTTTTAGATGATTGCGGTTTGCTTCGAGTTGGAGGGCGTCTTAAAAACTCTACCTTGGACTTTGAAGCACGGCATCCCATAATATTGCCCAAGAATCATTCCATCACTTCTGCTCTGATACGGCACTTACACGAAAAGCACCTTCACGCTGGACCCCAGTCGCTATTAGCCATCATTCGTCAAACGTACTGGCCAATCGGTGGCCGAAAGACCGTAGCACACGTAATCCAAAAGTGTGTCAGATGCTTTAGAGTGAAGCCTCGAACTCTCGAGCAAATAATGGCAGATCTTCCGGTGGACAGAGTCAGCGAATCTCGTGCATTTTTAGTTACCGGCGTGGACTATTGCGGTCCGTTCCTGTATAAATCAGAAGTTCGAAACCGGCCCCCACTAAAGTGCTACATGAGCATTTTTATATGCTTCTCCACCAAGGCGGTTCACATCGAGCTTGTGAAGGATCTTACAACATCTGCGTTCCTCTCTGCTCTTCGCCGTTTCATTTGCACCCGTGGAAGACCGATTCGTATTTGGTCAGATAATGCCACAAATTTTGTTGGAGCGCGGAACGAACCGGCGGAACTTAAGTCGCTATTCCTAAGCGACAGTCATCAAGAAGCCGTGCATCAAGCGTTTCTCAACGATTGCATCGATTGGCGTTTCATTCCTCCTAGATCGCCACATTTTGGAGTATTGTGGGAGGCGTCAGTCAAGCTTGCTAAGCATCATCTTCGACGTGCCCTCGGATCCTCGCTTCTTGGATTTGATGAGCTGCGCACTCTCGCGTGCAATATCTGTGCAATCATTAATTCAAGGCCATTGTTTCCTCTTTCAGAGAACCCTGCAGATCTCGATGTACTCACGCCCAGCCATTTTCTAGTTGGCGCCCCTATCACAACCTTCTTGGAGCCTGACTTGGTTCATTTAAACGTCGATCGCTTGGACCGTTGGCAGAAGGTCACACAGCTTCAGCAAATCTTTTGGTCTCGCTGGCGCCAATCGTATTTAACCAGTCTTCAAGAAAGAACGAAGTGGCGCACCCGGAATCCTGAGCTTCACGTCAATGATGTCGTTCTTGTTAAGGACGAGAACTTCCCTCCTCTGAAGTGGCCTCTAGCGAGAATCCTCGAGCTCATCCCAGGAGCTGATGGCGTATCTCGAGTCGCCTTGATCAGGATGGCTACAGGTGTTAGCCGAAGAGCACTTGCAAAACTATGTCTATTGCCTCTACGAGATGAGGTGAAAGGCATGGATCCTTCCACGGGGGGAGTATGTTCGGGCGAAGCCCGAGTGTAAATTTTATACCATTGTTTTATTGCCTATCAATTCACTTTCTTTTCTATTTTTGTCATTATACTAAACTAACGTAACGTAAGCGTAGCTTTATCTATGCTCGCTCAGCAACATGCTCTCATTTAATCATCTATTCTTATCTATGCTCGCTCTTGTTATCTTTTCTTTCCTATGCCGTCGCTAAGCCGTCAGCAGCTGCGCCTGCTCTAGCAGTTACCGATGATATAGTTGGAGAACAGACCCTTTTTGTCCCCAATCTATTACTTTGGCTCGAGATCGGCTCGCTTGCCTCATCCAAGTGTGTCACTCTAATCCTATTGTAAAAGGCTCTGGCATCTTCGGCCACCCTCAACACACAAAATACCTATAATAAAATTTATAACGTTTTCGGAAATTAATAATTTGTGAAATTATTGAACAATCATAGTCAGCGAAAAAGCTCGTTGTCTCAACATAGACTATGAAGAAACATTTGCTCCCGTTGCTAGAATTGCCAGTTTTAGGTTCGTACTATCATTGGCAGTCCAATTTAATTTGAAAGTCCATCAGATGGATGTTAAAACAGCTTTCCTCAATGGTACATTAAGTGAGGAGATATATATGCGGCCTCCTCAGGGCGTATTATGCGGTGCTGGGCATGTATGCAAACTGAACAAAGCCATTTATGGGCTCAAACAAGCAGCTAGATGCTGGTTTCAAGTATTTGAGCAAGCATTGAAAGGATTCGATTTTGTAAACTCTCCCGTGGATCGTTGCATATATATTCTTGATAGAGGTGACATAAAGAAAAACATATATGTATTATTATATGTTGATGATGTAGTAATAGCGACAAGGGATATGGATAGAATGAATAATTTCAAAAATTATTTAAGCGAAAGATTTAGAATGACTGACTTAAATGAGATAAAACATTTTATCGGTATCAGAGTAGAAATGTTTGAAGACAAAATATATTTGAGTCAAGCTGCATACATATGTAAAAAGAATTTTAAATAAATTTAACATGGATAGTTGCAATTCAGTCAGTACTCCATTACTAAATAAACTAAATTATGAGTTACTTAACTCAGATGAAGACTGCAATGCTCCATGTCGTAACCTTATTGGCTGTTTAATGTACATAATGCTGTGTACACGACCAGATTTAGCTACCGCTGTAAATATCTTGAGTAGATATAGTAGCAAGAACAATGCTGAGTTATGGCAATGTTTAAAAAGGGTTATTAGATATTTAAAGGGAACTATTGATATGAAGCTTATATTTAAAAAGAATACATCATTTGAAAATACCTTAGTTGGCTATGTAGACTCCGATTGGGGTAGTAATGAGATTGATAGAAAAAGTACAACGGGTTATTTGTTTAAAATGTTCGATTCCAATTTAATTTGTTGGAATACAAAAAGACAGAATTCAGTGGCAGCTTCATCAACTGAAGCTGAATATATGGCCCTATTTGAAGCTGTAAGAGAAGCTCTATGGCTAAAGTCTCTTCTAAATAGTATTAATCTTAAACTCGACAGACCCATTAAAATTTATGAAGACAACCAAGGCTGTATTAGCATTGCAAATAATCCCTCATGTCATAAAAGAGCAAAGCATATTGATATAAAATATCATTTTTCAAGAGAACAGATAGAAACTAATGAGATTTCTCTTGAGTATATTAATACAGACAACCAACTTGCTGACATCTTCACGAAGCCACTACCTGCTGGAAGATTTGCGGAACTGCGGAACAAATTAGGACTACTACAAGAAGAATGAATCCAATTTAATGAAAACATGAACATGAAGCTTTATTAACGAATTTATTACATTAATTCATATTTAATTTTTTTTTTATTTTTTTTATTTGAACCAAAAGAACCAATGAATTGTTAAAGTAATTTAATTTTATGTTAATTTAATTTTAAAGTGATCTGATCGGGTTTTTCTGGGTTTTCCCCGTATCCTTAGAGCAAATGCTAGATCACATAACACTTCCCAGAATGCACACCAACCACATTAGAATAACAATTGAATGTTACCTTTTTGATTTAATGATGAAAACTTTTTTTATATTTTTTATTTTTATGATTTTGATAATTAATGTTATTTTTGAGGGGGGCGTGTTGGAATACGCCTATTCCCACATTCAAATAATAACATTAAATAATATTATCGATATGTTAGGTATTATTATTATAAGTTAGTCTGGTCACACTTGAAGTGTCGACCCTCTCTCTTCTTTTGTGATCTCAAGTGTGTGGACCGGTGTTGCAGAAAAAGTAATCAAGAAATACATAAATAATCTTTAAAGAAAAACATAACTTGGTACTGTCTTCCGTTTACTAATTGTCATAGCTAGTCAACCAATAATTTCGGTTACACATTTACCCATTCGAGTAACCGGGAATGAATCTCCTGAAGTAAGAAAAGAGTCCTAAACATTTTTGCATATCTGCGGAATTAGTAGGTCTTGGAAGGTGCCTAATTGTCGTGATGTGATCATTATTCGGCTTAATTCCATCCTTGCTTAATGTGAATCCCAAAAATTCTATACTAGTGTAACAAAACAAACACTTACTTAACTTAATTTCTAATCTATATTCTGCTAGGAGGCGTAATACTTTACTTAAGACAACAAAGTGTTCTTCTATAGTTTTGGTTCCGATTGCAATGTCGTCCATGTATACAACTACATTTGCTTGTTTTATTAATGGGCCGAATATATTGTTTACAAATCGTTGAAAGACAGCTGATGCGTTTCGCAAACCAATGGCATGCTATGATATTCGTATTGTCCGTTTGGTGTCACAAAAGATGTAAATTGAGTTAAATTCTCTGCCACCTTCACCTGGTGGAAACCACTTTTCAGATCCAAAAGGGAGAAATACTTATTACCTTCCATTCTCTCTATGCAATCATTTATAAGTGGCAATGGGTACCCAACCCATACTGTTATCTTATTCAATTGTCTATAATAAACGCACAGCCTTTTCTCACCTGATTTTTTTTTTTACAAGTACAATTGCAGAGGTATAAGGGGAATCACTTGGTCTGATATGGCCTTCAAACAGCAATTCTTCAATAAGTGCGTCAACTACTCTTTTGTCATGATATAAAAGCTTTCTTGGTGTTGAATATATTGGGGCTTGGGACATAATTTTTATCTTCATTTCATACTTATGTTCAATGGCTGGTATGTTGGGCAGGTCTAAATAATTTAGTTCAATTAATGTTCGGATTTCACTACGCGAGTTTTCACTAAGTTTGTAATCAATATTGTAATACTCAATGTCAATTTGTTCTATATTGTAAATATTCTGAATATCGGAAGTTTGCTCAATTATATCTAGAAGCGCATTGCTTATCGGAAGTTCACTGTTATTCGGGTTGTTTTTTTTTAATGCTACCTGCTGGCTCATTCCCTATTTTGTCCAATCTATGGCCTACTGTTTCTGAATTATTAATTGATGTTTTTGATTTTTCAAGGGGTTCATAACTTTTAGCAGTGTTAACCGGATGCGTGGGAGTTAGTTGATCTAACGCTATATCGTTGGAAACAATCATGCTAGGCGAAATGTCTTTTTTTTTTAATTTTTTTTTATTTTTATAAGTTTTGCGTTTTGGATCAGTGTAAAAATATACTCCTACCTGGTCAAATATCGGAACAAATGGGTATTCGTCGCTGTCTTCATCTCTGGGAGTTTTCGGTTCCATTGCTGATTTGGTGTACTTTTTCTCCGGGCACCTCTTTATAGTGTGGCTGGGAGAGCCGCAACTGAAGCAGGACCCCTTCGCACGTTTGGGAGCCTGGCAATCTGAAGCGTAGTGTCCAAACAACAAACAATTGTAGCATCGCATCTCACCATTCGATGTTAATGAAGATTGTGCTGAAGCTGAAGTTGAAGCTGAAGTTAAAGCTGAAGTTGAAGCCGAAGAGATAGTCGATGAGTTCCACTTTGGTTTGTTTTTATACCCGATACTCAAAATGAGTATTGGGGTATATTCGATTTGTGGTAAAAGTGGATGTGTGTAACGTCCAGAAGGAATCGTTTCCGACCCCATAAAGTATATATATTCTTGATCAGCATCAATAGCCGAGTCGATTGAGCCATGTCTGTCTGTCCGTCTGTCCGTCCGTCCGTCTGTCCGTCCCCTTCAGCGCCTAATGCTCAAAGACTATAAGAGCTAGAGCAACGATGTTTTGGATCCAGATTTCTGTGATATGTCACTGCTACAAAAATATTTCAAAACTTTGCCCCGCCCACTTCCGCCCCCACAAAGGGCGAAAATCTGTGGCATCCACAATTTTAAAGATACGAGAAAACAAAAAACGCAGAATCATAGATAACGACCATATCTATCAGCTCGCTGAATCTGGATCAGATCGGATCATTTTTGTAGCCAAAGCAAGAAATCAATTTGCAGTGGCTACGCAGCGCCCGACGTCACGCACAGACTGATTTTCTGTCTCTCTCGCACGCACTCTTTGTGGTGTCGCAAAATATTAGCGGCGTCTGCCGGAGGAGACTGACTAAGTATCGGGTATAACTGTAGAGTTGCGGTGTCCGCAGCAACTCACAACGTTCCCCCTCGTTTGTTCTTAAGTCCGCATATCGATTAGATAATTCTCCATACGCTCCATACAGCAAGGCAATGGCTGGCGACGTGTCACGGAAACCTTCGATGATAAAGTGGACTGCTTCAATCTCACATACACTTGCACGCAACGCCAACTCTTACATCTGCAAAATGTACCCCATAACGGATGTTTTTGCCGGAATGTAGAAAGTTCTCTGAAGTTGCATCACTAATTCGAACATGCCTTATCAAATGTTTTCAGAAAGTTGATTTTAAATTGGTCATAATTTTCTGAAGTGTCTGCCTCTGAATTTGGTGCCATTAATAAGCGTGCGCATCGTAGCTTGTAGGCGTCACTTTCATCAACAGTTGAACAAGCACGCTCTAATTTCGTAATCCACAACCCAGCGTCTTGGTCCCTCGGATTCGAGAATGGGACCATTGCTCAGATCACTTCTTTGACGCTGCTGCTGTCAATGGCAGCGGGGTTCATAATGACTTTGTTTAAAATTTAAATAACTGTAGGCGTTTTTATACCCGATACTCAAAATGAGTATTGGGGTATATTAGATTTGTGGTAAAAGTGGATGTGTGTAACGTCCAGAAGGAATCGTTTCCGACCCTATAAAGTATATATATTCTTGATCAGCATCAATAGCCGAGTCGATTGAGCCCTGTCTGTCTGTCCGTCCGTCCGTCTGTCCGTCTGTCCGTCCCCTTCAGCGCCTAATGCTCAAAGACTATAAGAGCTAGAGCAACGATGTTTTGGATCCAGACTTCTGTGATATGTCACTGCTCCAAAAATATTTCAAAACTTTGCCCCGCCCACTTCCGCCCCCACAAAGGGCGAAAATCTGTGGCATCCACAATTTCGACGATACGAGAAAACTAAAAACGCAGAATCGTAGAAGATGACTATATCTTCTAGAGTGCAAAATCTAAACCAGATCGTATAATTAATACAGCCAGAATCACGAAAACAATTTCACTCTTTCTCGCTCTGTCTCACTCTAACACACAGGTTTCATGGTCGGTTTTGCCAATTGCAAAATATGAGTTCAAGGATCTCAGAACCTATAAAAGCCAGAGCAACCAAATTTGGTATCCACTATCCTGTGATATCGGACCTTGACCGTTTCCTGTCCAAATTTCGCCACACCCCCTTCCGCCCCCGCAAAGGACGAAAATCTGAGGCAACCACAAATCTCAGAGACTATTAAGGCTAGAGTAACCAAATTTGGTGCACACACTCCTTTAAGATGTCACTATAAAACGTATATCTCAGAATTTCGCCCCACCCCCATCCGCCCCCACAAAGGACGAAAATCTGTTGCATCCACAATATTGCAGATTTGAGAAAACTAAAAACGCAGAATCATAGATAATGACCATATCTATTAGATTGCTGAATCTGGATCAGATCAGACCATTTTTTTTAGCCAAAAGGAACAAATCAATTTGCAGTGGCTACGCAGCGCCCGACGTCACGCTCAGACTGAATTTCTGTCTCTCTCGCACGCACTCTTTGTCGTGTCGTTAAATATTAGCGGCGTCTGCCGGAGGAGAGCCATACTGACTTAGTATCGGGTATAACCTTAGAGTTGCGGTGTCCGCAGCAACTCACAACGTTCCCCCTCGTTAAAGTTGCTTTGGATTGCGTATCCCACTTCTGAAGTTGTGGCGCAGTTTAATTTGTATTAACTTATATTTTTCACGTCTTTCTTTTCTCTTGTCGATCGTCCCAAATCATCCCCCCCGACTTATCGCAGTATAATATCGTATAAAACTTATCGCAGTATAATATCGGGATCGGTTAGGGTTAGTATCGGTAAGGGCTGGAATGGGGTTGGTTAGGGTTAATATGTGTTGCCTTACAGCTCGGCCATCCTGACAAATGGATCGCCCTCGATCCTTACATTTGGTTACTTTTCAAAAATTATAAAATACAGATTAGTAGGAGATAGTTCTACACTGATCACGCCAATTTACATATTTCCGAAGTGGACAGGCTTCTATTACACCGTCATACGGAACCTGAGATACTTCTCAATTATCAATGTCAGTTATAACATATCGATCATTTGGTAAATTTTTGTTTGAAATGTATGGTCCTTTAAATTTTGGTATAAATTTCCTATTTGTACCTATCGTAGTGTCAACGTTTCGTACGAGAACAAAGTAGCTTTCTTTAAATTCTATATGTTTTTTAATGTTTTTATTATAATAGTGTTTTATCTTAGTTTGGTTTTCAGTTATTTTATCTAATACTGCTTTCCGAATTGCTATTAAGTCTCTATTTAGTTTTGAATTAGATTTGTCTTCTAGGAATTCCGTTAAAGCGTCGATATCACAGCCTCTTTGCTGAACACCGAAGAGTACCACCGATGGTACTTCCCCAGTAACCGAATGTTTTGAATTTTTTATTGCATATTCCGCTTTTGTGAGTAGTTTACACCAATCTGAATGTAGCAATGGTTCTGTTATCTTTGCTAACATACTTTTCATTGTTCTATTTACTCTCTCCACTTGCCCATTTGCCTGTGGTGAGGCAGTTGCTGCTCTAACATGTTCAATGTTATTACTTAGCATAAACTCACTGAATTCCAACGATGTCAAACATGAGCCCCTATCACTGACAATTCTCCTAGGTCTGCTATAATTTTCAAAATATTTCGTTAAGCATGCGCAAACTTCCTTAGTACTAGTTGTGTTTGCAGAATACAATTTAACAACCCAATTCAACCCAGTTCACAATTTGTGAACCCTTCAATGACTACCAATATGTGTTTCTTTTTATTAATGACTGAGGGGAGGGGTCCGAAATGGTCAATATGCAATGTATCGAATGGAATTGGTCTTTTCGGTATACTATGCAATGAGCGATTGTTGGAATGGGACGGAAAGCTAAATGTAATACACTTAATGCAATTTTTTATAAACCTGTCAACTTTTGCGGTCATATTTGGAAACCAATAATGTTTCTTAATTTCGGTTACACATTTTTCAACTCCCAAATGGCACAATTTTTCGTGAATAGTTCGGACTTTTTGAATTTACAGTTTTCTTACAT
>NW_020825677.1:0-36973 GCF_003286085.1 Drosophila persimilis
TGGATGCAACAGATTTTCGTCCTTTGTGGGGGCGGAAGGGGGTGGGGCGAAATTTTGAGATATATGTTTTATAGTGAGATCTAACAGAAGTGCGGATACCAAATTTGGTTACTCTAGCTTTAATAGTCTCTGAGATTTGTGAATATCCCCAGATTTGCATTCCTTGTGGTGGCGGAAGGGGGTGTGGCGAAATTTGGAAACAAACTCGTCTCGGTCCGATATATTAGGAGTGTGGATACCAAATTTGGTTGCTCTAGCTTTTATAGTCTCTGAGATCTAGGCGCTAATGTTTTACTCTAAGCAAAGCCGCCTATGCTACGTGTGTGTTAGAGAGAGACAGGGCGAGAAAAAATGAAATTGTTTTCTTGATGCTGGCTATAATAATAATACGATCCAATTAAGATTCTGCAGTCTATAAGATATGGTCATTCTCTACGATTCTGCGTTTTTGGTTTTATCTTATCTTTAAAATTGTGGATGCCACAGATTTTCGCCCTTTGTGGGGGCGGAAGTGGGCGGGGCAAAGTTTTGAAATATTTTTGTAGCAGTGACATATCACAGAAGTCTGGATCCAAAACATCGTTGCTCTGGCTCTTATAGTCTTTGAGCATTAGGCGCTGAAGGGGACGGACAGACGGACGGACGGACAGACGGACAGACGGACGGACGGACAGACAGACATGGCTCAATCGACTCGGCTATTGATGCTGATCAAGAATATATATACTTTATGGGGTCGGAAACGATTCCTTCTGGACGTTACACACATACACTTTTACCACAAATCTAATATACCCCAATACTCATTTTGAGTATCGGGTATAAAAAAACGAGGGGGAACGTTGTGAGTTGCTGCGGACACCGCAACTCTACAGTTATACCCGATACTAAGTCAGTATGGCTTTCCTCCGGCAGACGCCGCTAATATTAAACGACACGACAAAGAGTGCGAGCGAGAGAGACAGAAAATCAGTCTGAGCGTGATGTCACGCGCTGCGTAGCCACTGCAAATTGATTTGTTCCTTTTGGCTACAAAAATTATCTGATCTGATCCAGATTCAGCAATCTGATAGATATGGTCGTTATCTATGATTCCCCGTTTTTAGTTTTCTCGAATCTGCAATATTGTGGATGCAACAGATTTTCGTCCTTTGTGTGGGCGGAAGGGGGTGGGGCGAAATTTTGAGATACACGTTTTATAGTGAGATCTAAGAGAAGTGCGGATTCCAAATTTGGTTACTCTAGCTTTAATAGTCTCTGAGATTTATGAATATCCCCAGATCTGCATCCTTTGCGGGGGCGGAAGGGGGTGTGGCGAAATTTTGAAACAAACTCGTCTCGGTCTGATATATTAGGAGTGTGGATACCAAATTTGGTTGCTCTAGCTTTTATAGTCTCTGAGATCTAGGCGCTAATGTTTTACTCTAAGCAAAGCCGCCTATGCTACCTGTGTGTTAGAGAGAGACAGGGCGAGAAAAAATGAAATTGTTTTCTTGATGCTGGCTATAATAGTAATACGATCCAATTCAGATTCTGCAGTCTAGAAGATATGGTCATTCTCTACGATTCTGCGTTTTTTGTTTTCTCGTATCTTTAAAATTGTGGATGCCACAGATTTTCGCCCTTTGTGGGGGCGGAAGTGGGCGGGGCAAAGTTTTGAAATATTTTTGTAGCAGTGACATATCACAGAAGTCTGGATCCAAAACATCGTTGCTCTAGCTCTTATAGTCTTTGAGCATTAGGCGCTGAAGGGGACGGACAGACGGACAGACGGACGGACGGACAGACGGACAGACGGACAGACGGACAGACAGACATGGCTCAATCGACTCGGCTATTGATGCTGATCAAGAATATATATACTTTATGGGGTCGGAAACGATTCCTTCTGGACGTTACACACATCCACTTTTACCACAAATCTAATATACCCCAATACTCATTTTGAGTATCGGGTATAAAAATCAACAAAGAAATTAACTATAAGAGACATTTTTTCTAAATCAAAATGACCACCCATATTGAATGTATGAAAAGCGAATTGGATCTCTTTGAGCCACATCCTACACAAAGCTCTATTCTGAGAACAGAAGAAGTTTCATATAACCCCATAGCTTCGTTGGACAGTGCTTCTTCAATTGAATTCGTTTGCTTAGGAAATGGGGAAACATATCGAGACCTATCAAGTGTTTACTTAAGACTTGTTGTGCAACTAAGAAAAAGTGATAATACCAACATTGAAGGAAACGATGTTGGAGTAGTGAATAATATTTTGCATTCAATGTTTAGAAGTTCGTCCGTATATTTAAATAATATTTTGGTTTCTCAGAGTGATAATAACTATCATTATAGATCGTATTTGCAAACGATTTTAAACTATGGCAGTGATGCCAGTGAAAGTCACTTAGCCACTCAAGGTTATTATCCTAATTATGGTAAATTATTATCTGGTAGATACGTTAACACCGATGGATCCATTATGCTCAAAAATATTTTTCAAAACAGTAATAAGGTTGAACTATTCGGAAAAGTTCATGGAGATATATTTAATCAACCAAAACTGCTTATAAATAATGTAGATTTGAGGATTACTTTTAACATTGAAAAAACAGCATTTTATTTAATGGAATCTGAAACTGAATCAAATCTTAAAATATTGGAGGCCCAACTATTCATGAACCACATAACTATTAATCCGAGCATTTTATTGGCTCATCATCATGTTTTACAAACTAAAAATGCCATTTATCCATACAGCAAAGTTCAAGTAAAATCATTTACAATATATCCAGGAAATAATACATTATCAATTGACAATGCAGTTATTGGACAGCTTCCCAATTTTTTGGTTTTTTGCATGGTAAAAAAACAAATCATATTCTGGAAATCGGGCATTAAACCCCTTCCATTTTGAACATTTTAAAATTCAACGCTTTAATCTATTGGTTAATGGAGTACAAGTACCATCGCAGGCACTTGAGTTTGATTTCTCGAACTCTGAAAATGCTCAAAGCTCTAGAGGATATAATATGCTATTCAGATCAAGTGGAATAAAACATTATGATCGAGGCTTACAAATTACAAAGGAAATGTTTGATAAAAATAGTTTTATATTAGCATTTAACCTAACAGCAGACCATCACAATTCAACTGTATGCTCAAATTTAATATCACAAGGAGCCATCCGAATTGAAGGACGATTTTCGGAGCCTCTTACAGAAGCAGTTACTTGTCTGGTATACTGTGAATATGACTCAATGATTGATATTGATAAACATAGAAATATTCGTGTACTATTGTAAAATGAATACATTACAAATCGATAAGTTGCTTTCCAAGCATTCAAAAACAAAAAGAATTTTTAAAGGAGTTTATCCCTCTGATCAGCTGCCTCAAGTAATTTCGAAATATCCTGCTTTAATAATAGCAAACACAGATTCTTCAAGCTATTCAGGAACTCATTGGGTTGCTTTTTACTTTGAAAACAAAAATTCAGCCGAATTTTTTGATTCATATGGTCAATATCCTCAAAATAAAGAATTTTTAAAAATATTAAGGAAAAATTCCATAAAGTTTACATTTAATAAACAACCACTGCAAGGTTATTTTTCAAATACATGCGGTCATTACTGTATCCTATATGGAATATTTAAAAGCAGCAAAAAAACATTAAATTGTTTTTTAAAAACAATTTAAGAAAAATGATTTTAACTATAATGATAAGTTAATAATAAAATGTTTAAGAAAATTCGTTTAAAATAAAACACAATATTATTTCAGAGACATTTAAGATGTTTATTGAATTTTTGAGCTGGGATACATTCTTTTATTTAAGTTATAGTACTTTAACATTAGGTCTATAGCTTCTGCTTTCTTATTTGGTAGGGTATGACACAGGCATGTGTCAGGTCCGTCCGTTGCATCGTCATCACTCCAGGGGCATAGCTTATAATGAAAGCCAAACTTGGAGTACTGAAGCTCCTTTTCCTCCAGATCTTCCAAAATGCTCATCAAATTTTCAAGAATTTGTACGTGCTCCTCGAAGATCATCTCCTCGAATTGCATTAAAAAAAGTTTTATTTGTTTGGCATGCATCTTGCAGCTGACTTCTTGAATCTATTACTGATAATGTTTCAAAGAGCAGGACTCTTTATATCCACGTCTTTGCTATGTTTCCCTTATATTTTTCTTTACCCATGTATTGGAAATGATAAGTACTATATCTAGCCATCTCTTTTTTACATATGTGTGTATATTCTTAACCTTTTTCTTTATTTTTGTCTTTACATGTATAGTTGTCTCTTCTTCTCTTACATATATATAATGGGAACTCTTTATTTACTCTTTACATATAAATTGGAAATGGGCAGTGCTATATCTATTCATCTCTTTTCCTTTATATATAAGATGTGAGATTCCATGCTCCTTCAACATCTTAAAGGGTGTTTTTGTGGAAAATTTGGTCACATAACTTTTAGGTAAAAATATCCAAAGCGGTTCGTTGTCCTTATCAGTTAAATAAAGGACTACTTTATTTCCAAATGATGTTTTTTTGATTTTACATCCATTGATCTTGTACTCAAATCCTATGCATAGGTCCTCAACCTTGGTGTATCCAACCGCCGGCTTTGTCTCGTTAAGTAATTCTAGGAAAGCCTAGGTATATATTTGATGAAGTGCTTATCATTTTCTATATAGAGATTTAAATATTCTTACATACCATTATAGTAATAGAAACTATTCAACCTACTAACGATTTTATACTAAATTATTTAAAAGATTGCATGATCTTTTATACTCTCATTAATTCAATTTTATACAAATGTGATCTGAGCAGATTGGTAGTTGAGTGATAATAAGTAAATGGTTTTAAAGCTGTAATGGCCAGATGTCTCAAGTCTGATTGGTGGTTGAGTAATAAGGGATAAATTATGGATACACTGCTGTATATATTGTTTCAAATATTATATTTACATTTTGGGTCTTATATAACCGTCAACATGAAAAAATTATATAAACAGAACAAAATGCATAGAATTTTTGTTCATATGCTGTTCACTTCCTATATAAGAACTGTAAGTTACTGAGATAGGTTAGTTCACTTTCACTTCGAAATGAGGACATTTCATTGCGAGTTGTGTTATTTAAAAACATCTTTTAGTTCCCGCAATGAACTGAAAAAACACACCTTAAAAATTCACAACTTTAGTTATTCAAAATCAAAATCATCATTTTATCGATGTTACTTATGTCCAGGAACTGAACTGTTTTGGTTGAGAATTGACTTCAATATGCATATTTTATTTAAGCATAACATGGAATTAAAGCGAAAAATATAATATTTATTTAAAAATGAAATAATCTGTGCGTTTTTAAATATAAATACCTTTACATAAATTTACCAACTAAGTATAAAATGATGTGAAAATTACTTAATAAATTCATTCAAAAGCATCAGTATTCTACCTGAAATCCACTTATTCTTTTTGTGTAATCCTCACGTGGAAGAAACCTGTTTCAAACGAATCCTATGATTCTCTTGTAATAAGAGGAAGTGAAATTCAACCAATCAAAAGTAAAACAGAAACATTTAAAATAAATAGTGGTTAAATGTGTTATATTTATTATATATGTACATATATACATAAAATATTCTTATTATATAAATATGTATTCGTATTATTAAAATTTCGCCTCAGCTAATTTTACCGCAGCAATTAAGTCATCATCATCTTCGTCCCGAAGTAGTTCCTGGAGTTGAGATCTATTATCATCATCCTGATTATCTACTAAATCGAAAATGTTGTCATCATCCGGGAAAATGTATGCTGGATTATCATTATTAGACGTTGCATTCCTTGGGTCATCGTCGTCATCATCCCATTTAATGTCACTTAACCAGGTCAAGTTGCTCTCGAGATAGGTTTGAGTCTTAATCCCAAAAATCAAGGACAGGTCTACGGAGCTCGGCTGAGAGTCCAGATTTATGGTTGATTCCGGTTGGGAATCGATAAAAATGATTTCAAGGTCATCCATCGTTGTTGAAAGATTACTAGTTTATGTCCTAGCTGTTAGCTGTGAGTAGTTATTATATAGGCACTTTGCTATGGGACAGTGTTAGGTACACAAAGGAGGAATATAAATTATAGAGAAAGTAGAAAGGTTCAAGGGCATCGAAACCGTTTTTCAGGAAACACTTAAAAAATACCTCTAAACTATCACATTAGATTCATTGCAAAGGGATGACCTACCTGTTTGAGGGTTGTTTGAATCGCAACACGGGACCAATCGTAAAAACAGGTTCATTGACAGTAAGTGGGAGGAGAGAGAATATAAATGAGCGAAGGATCGATTTGAGAGGATTTTACATGGTTGAGAAACAGGATTAAGATCGAAGTTAGTTCACATTATCGCCGATAGGTGGCGCCACCAAGTAGTAAGGATACGGGACAGACGTATATTTACTCTAAGTAGCATTAATTAATTTTGATGTCTTCCTATTATAATTTTATTCTTTGCGTGCTCCTATATATATCTCCATTAATTTGTGTTCTCTTACCATTCAACCCTCTATACGGACATCTAGATACCCAGGTTTCCAACCTATGTTTTCTATAGGATGTAAATTTCAGAAACTTCACACATTTGTTTTCCCAATTCAATGTTTATAAAATATCCTATAAGTATTTATTTAACTTGACCAGTTAATAACATAGCAGAAATTGGTTCCCAATTCAATGTTAATAAAATATCTTATAAGTATTTATTTAACATGATCACGTAATAACATAGCAATATGATGCACACTTACATTCAACATGTTGCCAAGCTGCACATGCTTAAGCAAATGTTGCAGCAACATGTTGCGAATTTGGTAATTCAGTGTAAAAAGCGACCGTCCCTTATCCTTACTACTTGGTGGCGCCACCTATCGGCGATAATGTGAACTAACTTCGATCTTAATCCTGTTTCTCAACCATGTAAAATCCTCTCAAATCGATCCTTCGCTCATTTATATTCTCTCTCCTCCCACTTACTGTCAATGAACCTGTTTTTACGATTGGTCCCGTGTTGCGATTCAAACAACCCTCAAACAGGTAGGTCATCCCTTTGCAATGAATCTAATGTGATAGTTTAGAGGTATTTTTTAAGTGTTTCCTGAAAAACGGTTTCGATGCCCTTGAACCTTTCTACTTTCTCTATAATTTATATTCCTCCTTTGTGTACCTAACACTGTCCCATAGCAAAGTGCCTATATAATAACTACTAATGTCGTTGTCATTTTATTTGCGGTTGTGTTTGCATGTGTGTTTGCGTTTGTGTTTGTGGCCAGGGCCTTCGTCATGAGGGGGGGTTCGAGCTCAAACTCGAACCAGGTTCGTTTGCAATGTTCGATCCGTTCGCTGCTTCATCCGCTCGGGCTGCAGTATCGTCTGTATGTATGTGTGTGTAATCACGAAGGCAGGTATGTTTCGAGGCCTCTTGATCTGCAGACTCTTCACTGTTAGTCCGCTCTCTTTGTCGTTTCCCCCTTTCGACTCTCTCAGTTGGTTTACTTGTTTCGTATGCAGGGTGGGGAGGAGGCAATAAGAATGTGTGGGTATTCGCAAGAGGCGGGAAAAGTGGCCGTGAGAGCGGCGTCTTTTTAGCATTTCCCCTGGTTAGCGCTTGCGGGATGGGGCTCGAGGGGGGAGTGGCTGTGGCCGTGGATATGTCGGCCATGGCAATGGCTGGATACTCACACGATGGAAGGCTGTGTCGTCGGCGCTCTGCATTGGCTGGGGCGTTTGTGTTGGTGTTGGCGCCTGCGCCGAGGGCTCTGCTGCTGCTGCTGCTATTGGCGGTGTTTGTGTTGGTGTTGTTGGCTGCTGCTGCTGCTGCTAGAGCGCCTCTGCGGGCCGCTCTGCCGCCGTCGCTGTGGCGTCTATTTGACCCTCGTCTGGCCATTCCTCTCGTCATAGTTGTTGTTGGTTTATGTGTTGGCGATTTGCTGTCTGTTTGTTGCTCTTTATTTTATTGAAAAGTCTCTTATGTGTGTGTTTGTGTTTAATGTATTTATTGGCACTTTCTGTCTCTTTACACAGTTTACTCTAGTTAGTTTGTGTATCTCTAGTTAGGTTTGTGTTTTTATTGGCGTTTAAAATATTTAGGTTCATGGTGGAACACTCATATGTCCGCCAACTCCCATGCTCTCCACACTCGAGAGACCCGATCGCCGGTCGTCATTTACCGGTGCTCTCACCCCCGGTTCCACTTTCACACACCCCAATATTGAGTGAGATGAAAATGGAACGAGGGCAGCAGCACCGACAAGTAGGCAATGAAATTTTTTCCAATGGCTGTTTGCATTAGTGGCTGTGTGTTTGTTGTTGGCAAATGGCTCATGTCTTATGTTTTCTTTGTGCTGTGTGAATTGGCTGCTCTGTTGTCAAGGATGGGATGGGATGGGAAGGGGAAAAATGCCTGCTCCCGTATAACCGCCCGGATACTTTATACTCTTATGATCCGGGCGCGTGTAGCTCCGAAGAGACGACCGCATAGCATCTTGTGGGCGGTTGTAATGGCTTTGTTGGGGCGTGTGGCAGAGTGGCGAAGGTTGGCAGTGTAAATTGTAATCCTGCTCAGCCTCATTTGGCATTTAGTGGCATTTGAAGTGGGTGGGGGGGGGTGGTTGTGGGATTGGCTGGGCATAAATTGCCGAAGTTGGCGACCGATAACACACTGGGCATTGAGAAATGCACTTTAAATTTGAATTGGCTTTTTGTGTGTTATCGGTCATTTTTTGTCTAGTATTTGCGTGGTATTTTTGGTGATACCACATGTCAAGGGGAATATGGGAATGGCAGATAGATGGGGAAGAAGAGGAAAAAGGTAATAAAACTAATCAGAAAACTACTAATAATATACAATTAACTACAGAAAACTACACTAATTTACAAAAACTTATTTCTAATATCACAGGCAAGTAACTAAAACTATGGACAAACTACGGACATGCAAAAACTACAGAAACAACAGGATTGACATCTACAACAAAAACATTGATGCAGACAAGGTAAATAAACGATAATTGACATACATTTACACACATATAAACATATTAATTACAATTTATTTTATTTCTAATAGGAGGACAAGCAACAACGGAGCACCGGCGGGTATAACAAACGCAATGCGAACATTACGCTGTATACCGGCCGGCTCTGTGTTGTTTATTGGCTGGCTGGTGTTGGCGTGCATCGTGGGCATAAGTTGGAGATGGCGAGCGGCTCTAGTCCGGCCGCCCACGTTGCATCTGTCAGGTGGAGATGGCGCATCCAGTCGAGTGGCACTGGTCCGGCCACCCGAGATGCATTGTCCAGTGTGTTGGCGATTGGCATCGATATGTGATGCCAACGAATCATGTTATTGGCCGCATCCAAGTGGCTGCTGGTCCGGCCACCAGGATGCGTTGTCGATTCCAATTGTTGGCCGCATCCGAGTGGCTGCTGGTCCGGCCACCAGGATGCGCTGTCAGGTGGATTGGCCTGGCCTCCTCGGCCACGTTCGTCATCGGTTTGTAATGGCCTTTTGAATGGCTGCTGGTCCGGCCATCCAGATGTGGTGTTTTGTTTTTGGCGTTTGATTTTTAAATTTATGTTTATTTGCAGGTACTTGTCGGCGTTTGGATGTTGTTGCTGGCGACCCTTGTCTGGTTGGTGTTGGCGTGAAGACGTTTGCAGGCGAGTATTTGTGTTTTAATTGGCAGCCTTTTTTCCTGATTCTCCTTCTTCTTTTGCAGGATTTGCTGGCGTCCGGCGGCTCAACACCGGGCCATCCCGCCCTCACATAATTGGCATGAGAGACGGGTGCGACCCAGTGGAGCGGCAACAGGCGTCAGCCTCTGCGTCGTCGTTGGAATGGCAGCTGTTTGTTGAGAGTGGCGTGACGTCACGGCCATGCTCAGGCGGCAGCGTCATCAGAAGAGGCCTCTTTTTCCGCCCAATTGGCAGGAATTTGTCAATGTTGATGGCGAGGCAGCTTCTTGATGGTCAGCTCTGTCTGGTGATTGGCAGGTAAGTGTGATTTTCATGTGTTTTGGCCGTTTTTCGTTGTTGTCTGTATTGACATCTTTTTCTTCGTTGCAGTGGCTGTCTCGGGAACGACGATTGGGCACATCAGTAGGCGCCGCCTGATCGCATGCTTTCGCGTGCGCTGGCGATTTGTGCCCTCTATATTTCGCCCAGGCCATCCAGCGCGTCGAATGGATCGTGGTCGGTCCATTCGTCGTCGTCATCATCGTCAATTGCTGCGCAGTCCATATCGGATTCGGAGTCCGATATGGCTGCGGCGTCATTTTGCGTATTTGGTGCTGGTCTTGGTGATGGCTGTGTGGATGCTGCTGCTGCTGTTGTTGTCCGAAGTGGCGGCACTCCTCCCGTGCTCTCGTCCCTTGCCTGCAGCAGGTTTGTCAATTCGTTGTGATTTCTGCCAGTTTTTCTTCCAGCTCTCTAATTTTTCCCGCATATGTTTTCAGGTTATGGGCACAGCTGCCATCGCACTGAGCTGCTGGCCGCTGCTGTTGCTGGTGTTGGCGTGGCGTCGGAGCACGATTTGGGATCGGCTGCATCGGCTGGACCCTCTGGTGTTGGCGCCCCTCGGCCAGTGGCTGGGGATGTTGGTCGCGATGCTGTAGCTGCTGCCGATGCTGCCGACCCAGACCGCGTTGACGTTGCTGCTGCGGCTGTGTGTGGAGTGGCTGTGTGGGTGGCTGCTGCTGCTGCAACTGTCGCTGTAGTGGCTGCTGGTGACGTTGTGGTGGCTGCTGGAGACGATGTGCTGGCTGTTGCTGCTGTATTGGCTGCTGAATTGGCTGTGGCTGCTGCCGTAGTGGCTGAGGCTGCTGCTGCTGCCGTCGATGCTCCTCCTCCCTGGCGACCCTGTGGGCCAGGAGCCGCTGCCTGGCTGCCTTGTAGGCGCTGCAGCCCTTGTAGGCGCTGATGTGGGCGCCCTGGCAGTTGGCGCATTTGGGATTGACGGCCCTTGGCTTGCTGCACTCCGTCGTCAGGTGCCCGCCCGCGCATTTCATGCAGACAGCAGCTCGTCTACAATATGCGCGGGTGTGGCCAAACACCTGACATCGATGGCACTGGGCAGGGTCACGGGAGACTCCAAGTCTCTCAACCGTGACGGGCCTCCCACCCAGGCGTCGCAGCTTCAACACATCGTATTGGCCACGGTCCGGTTTGGGGGCGATCTCAGCCTCGAAGAGGTTGAATTGGCGGCTGCGATCAAATCGATCAGTGATCGCCCGAGTATACCGGACCGTGTACCCCTCGGCCTGCATGCAGTCCCGGAACCAGTCAGAGGGCGTGGAATGGGGAAGACCTCGGATGAGGATCCTCAATCCTCTGTCCTCCACAGGCTGATGCCCGAACTCGCCGTGCCGGATGTCATTGGCAATGGCAAGGGTGTTTGTATTGGGAGTGGCAGTAGTTGTGTTGGTGTTGGTTGTGGCGTTGGTGCTGGTGTTAGTGGCGGTGACGGTGTTGGTGATTGTATTTGTCATTGCGTTTGCGTCATTATTTGTATTGGTATTGTCAGCATTTGTATTAGTAGTGGTAGAGGCAGAGGCAGGGGCATGGGCATGTGTTGGCTGTGCAGATTGCGGCAGAGAGGCAGGAGCGGCAACTGTGTTGGTGTTGGCGGTTTTTGTTGTCCGTTTTTGCTGCTTTTGCTGTTGCTGCCGCAGCTCGTGCTGCCTCAGCTGCTCCTGGACAATGGCCTCCAGCTCCTCCATGGTTTGCCTCTTTTTAATAGGCCTCTTGATTGGCGGTCGCTGCTGGTGATGATGGTGATGGCGGCCCCGTCGTCTGGCCTGCTTCGTCTCAGTCTCAACCTCATCGTCGATGAGGGCGCGGCGTCGTTTCGGTGTTGTTGGGATTGGCTGTGGTTGTGGTTGTGTAGTTGTTGCTGTTTGTATAGGTGCTGACTGGGCTATGGCTTGGATCGACCCGTTGCTCGAACTCGAACCAAGTTCGATTCGCAACGGGTTCGATCCGGTCGTGTATGTGTGTGTGGCCCGTTGGCCGTTTTGGCGCTCCGATCCTGCGCGTCGGCTTGCCGGCTCTCCTCCGACTTCTCCCTCTCCCCTTGCTCTCGAACGGTTTTCAATGTTCGAGAGTGTGAGAGGCGGGAAAAGCGGCAGCGAGAGCGGCGTCCTATCGGCCTTTCCCTTTTGGTTTGGCAGGTTTTTGGGTTTTGGCGGGGTTGCGGCGCTGCTGTTGTTGCTGATTTTATGGGGCTCGAGGGGGGAGTGGCTGTGGCCGTGGATATGTCGGCCATGGCAATGGCTGGGTACTCACTCTCTGGGTGACTGTGGCGACGTCGCTCTGCATTGGCTGGGGCGTTTGTGTTGGTATTGATGCCTGCGCCGAGGGCTCTGCTGCTGCTGCTGCTATTGGCGGTGTTGGTGTTGGTGTTGTTGGCTGCTGCTGCTGCTGCTAGTGCGCCTCTGCGGGCCGCTCTGCCGCCGTCGCTGTGGCGTCTGTTTGACCCTCGTCTGGCCATTCCTCTCGTCATGGTTGTTGTTGGTTTCTGTGTTGGCGATTTGCTGTCTGTTTGTTGCTTTCCTTATTAAAAAGTCACTTGTGTGTGTGTTTGTATTTAATGTATTTATTGGCACTTTCTGTCTCTTTACACAGTTTTCTCTAGTTAGTTTGTGTATCTAGTTAGTTTGTGTATCTAGTTAGGTTTGTGTTTTTATTGGCGTTTAAAATTAATCACATTTATTCACATTTATTGGGGAGAAGAAAGTTTGTCGGTAGTATTGGCGGTAGTGGTGGGGGGGGGGGGGGGAAGGGACTTTTTGTCATGTCAGCGGGGGGCACGGCACAGCACGGCACGGCACACGACAGACAGCACAAAAAGAAAACAGGGCAACACAGAAAGGCAACGGAGATGAGATGGCGACACGGCAAAAACGACACGAAAAACAATGATGGCACGTCCGACGATCGCGACCTCTCGAGCGGGCGGACGAGATGAGAGTCTCTATTTTAATGGAGGCGGCGAATAATTCAATTATTATACGTCCGACGATCGCGACCTCTCGAGCGGGCGGATGAGATGAGAGTGGCCTGGACGAGGTTCATGGTGGAACACTCATATGTCCGCCAACTCCCATGCTCTCCACACTCGAGAGACCCAATCGCCGATCGTCATTTACCGGTGCTCTCACCCCCGGTTCCACTTTCACTCACCCCAATATTGAGTGAGATGAAAATGGTCCGAGGGCAGCAGCACCGACAAGTAGGCAATGCAAATTTTATGGCTGGCCTGATTTAGTGGCTGTGTGTGTGTTGTTATTGGGCAATGGCCCGTGTCTAATGTTTCTTTGTGCTGTGTGAATTGGCTGCTCTGTTGTCAAGGATGGGATGGGAAGGGAAGGGGAAAAATGCCTGCTCCCGTATAACCGCCCGGATACTTTATACTTCCGGATCTTACCATCCGGGCGCGTGTAACTCCGAAGAGACGACCGCATAGCATCTTGTGGGCGGTTGAAGTGGCTTTGTTGGGGCGTGTGGCAGAGTGGCGATGGCTGGCAGTGTAAATTTTGTTCCTGCTCAGCCTCATTTGGTTTTTATTGGCATTTGAAGTGGGTGGGGGGGTGGGTGTGGAGTTGGCTGGGCATAAATTGCCGAAGTTGCCGATAACACACTAGCATTGAGAAATGCATTTTGAATTTGAATTGGCTTTTTGGTGTGTTATCGGCGCGGTATTTTCCTAATTGGCGTGGTATATTTTGGTCATTAATGGCGTTGCCACTTGTCCAATATTGGGGAATGGGTGATAGTTGGGAAAGTAGGAGAAGAAGAAGAAAGGTAAAGTTGTCTCCCTGTGCAGGATTAGTGGCACCACCTGGCATCTTTAGTGGCGATGGCAGGACTTGGAGATGGCGTGCATGTGGGCTATGATGGTGTTGTTGGCGAGCGGCTCTGTTCCGGCCGCCCACGTTGCATCTGTCGCTGGTAGGTGTTGGCTGCTGCACTCGAGTGGCACTGGTCCGGCCACCCAACTGCATTGTCGTTGGCATTGGCATCGAAATGTGATTCCAACTATTTTTGTTATTGGCCGCATCCAAGTGGCTGCTGGTCCGGCCACCAGGATGCGTTGTCGATTTTAATTGTTGGCCGCATCCAAGTGGCTGCTGGTCCGGCCACCAGGATGCGCTGTCAGTTGGATTGGCCTGGCCTCCTCGGCCACGTTCGCCGTCAGTTTTTAATGGCGTTTTGGATGGCTGCTGGTCCGGCCATCCAGATAAGGTGTTTACTTTGGCTTTGGTTTTAATTTGTCTTTATTTGCAGGTGTTTGTCGGCGTTTGGATGTTGTTGCTGGCGACCCTTGTCTGGTTGGTGTTGGCGTAAAACAGCAGGTGAGTATTTTGTGTTTTGGCAGTCTGCTTCTCCCTCCTGTTTCTCCTTCTTCTTTTGCAGGATTTGCTGGCGTCTGGCGGCTCAACACCGGGCCATCCCGCCCTCACATAATTGGCATGAGAGACGGGTGCGACCCAGTGGAGCGGCAACAGGCGCCAGCATCTGCGTCGTCGTTGGAATGGCTGCTGTTGGTTGAAAGTGGCGTGACGTCACGGCCATGGTGTGGTGGCAGCGTCATCAATCGAGGCCTCCTTTTCCGTCCAATTGGCAGGAAATTGTCAATGATTGTGGCGAGGCAGCTTCTTGGTGATCAGCTCTGTCTGGTGATTGGCAGGTACGTGTGGTTTTTGTGTGTTTTTGCTGTTTTTCGGGTTGGCGTGAATTGACTGTTTTTATTATGTTTTAGTGGCTGGCCTCTGGACTTTTGTTGGATTGGCGGTGGTAGTGCTGCTGATGAGGCCTCCAAATTTCGCCCATTATGCCTCAAGAGAGTTGCAGGAGTGGTGAGGCAGCTGCTGGAGGGGCAGCTCTGTCGGTTTAATGGCGGGTGAGTATGTTTGGTCATTTGCTGATTGTTGTTAATTGTGTTTAATTTTTGTCTATTTTTAGGTGGCATTGGCATTAAACTTCTGCTATTTGGCGCAGTCAGTACTCGCCGTAAAATCCGTCGCTTTCGAAGTCGCCGCTGGAGTGACCATTTAGAAACCTACGTAGGTCCTCGTAAGGCTCTTCATCGGTCCATTGGCTGTCGTCGGCCATGTCCATATCCGGCTCAGTGTCCGATATGGCTCCTGCTGTTTCTGTATTGGCTGCTGGTTGTGGTGGCGGCGGGTGTGTAGGTGGTGTTGTCTGTAGTGGCGGCATGGCTGCCAAGCCCCCGCCTCTAGCCTCTGTCAGGTTTGCGATCAGCGTGGCCATTGCTGTCAACCTTTCCTCCAGCATTTTAATTTTAATGGCGCTCTCTTTTAGATGTTTGGCACAGCTGTCCTTGCACTGGGCGCCTGGCCGCTGCTGCTGCTGAGCACGATTTGGGATCGGCTGCACGGCTGGACCCTCTGGTGTTGGCGCCCCCTGGTCGATGGCTGGGGATGTTGGTCGCCATACCAATGCTGCTGCCGATGCTGCCGATCCGGTTGGTGTTGGCGTTGCTGCTGCCGATTTGGGAATGGCTGTAGATGTGGCTGCTGCTGGCGACGTTGTATTGGCTGGTGTTGCTGTTGGCTTGGCTGTGGCTGCTGTCTGCGACGCTCCTCCTCCCTGGCGACCCTGTGGGCCAGGAGCCGCTGCCTGGCTGCCTTGTAGGCGCTGCAGCCCTTGTAGGCGCTAATGTGGGCGCCCTGGCAGTTGGCGCATTTAGGATTGACGGCCCTTGGCTTGCTACACTCCGTCGTCAGGTGCCCGCCCGCGCATTTCATGCAGACAGCAGCTCGTCTACAATATGCGCGGGTGTGGCCAAACACCTGACATCGATGGCACTAGGCAGGGTCACGGGAGACTCCAAGTCTCTCAACCGTGACGGGCCTCCCACCCAGGCGTCGCAGCTTCAACACATCGTATTGGCCACGGTCCGGTTTGGGGGCGATCTCAGCCTCGAAGAGGTTGTATTGGCGGCTGCGATCGAACCGATCGGTGATCGCCCGAGTATACCGGACCGTGTACCCCTCGGCCTGCATGCAGTCCCGGAACCAGTCAGAGGGCGTGGAATGGGGAAGACCTCGGATGAGGATCCTCAATCCTCTGTCCTCCACAGGCTGATGCCCGAACTCGCCGTGCCGGATGTCATTGGCAATGGCAAGGGTGTTTGTATTGGGAGTGGCAGTAGTTGTGTTGGTGTTGGTTATGGCGATGGTGCTGGTGTTAGTGGCGGTGACGGTGTTGGTGTTTGTAGTTGTGTTTTGTGTTTGCTGCCGCTGCTGGTGATGGCGGCCCCGTCGTCTGGCCTGCTTCCTCTCACCCTCCTCATCGTCACTCCCACTGTCGATGAGGGCGCGGCGTCGTTTTGGTGTTGGTGGGATTGGCTGTGTTTGCGGTTGTGTAGTTGCTGGCTGGGCTATGGCTTGGATCGACCCGTTGCTCGAACTCGAACCAAGTTCGTCTCGCAACGGGTTCGATCCGTTCGTGTGTGTGTGTGTGGCTGCCTGTTGGCCGTTTTGGCGCTCTGCTCCTGCGCTTCGGCTTGCCGGCTCTCCTCCGACTTCTCCCTCTCCCGTTACTCTCGAACGGTTTTGAATGTTCGAGAGCGTGAGAGGCGGGAAAAGCGGAAGCGAGAGCGGCGTCCTATCGGCCTTTCCCTTTCGGTTTGGCGGGTTTTTGGGTTTTGGCGGGGTTGCGGGATTAGCGGTTTATATTTTTGTTGGTATTGGCGCTGCTGTTGCTGCTGAGGCGGCCGTCGCTGCCGCCTCCCATCTTTGTGCCACCTCCTCCTGGCACTGGCGGAAGCAGAATTGCTCGCCGCTATGCAGCCGGGAGTGGAGGGGCATGGCCTGTATTGGACTGGCTGTTTTGGTGGGGCTCGAGGGGGGAGTGGCTGTGGCCGTGGATATGTCGGCGATGGCAATGGCTGGGTACTCACACGATGGAAGGCTGTGTCGTCGGCGCTCTGCATTGGCTGGGGCGTTTGTGTTGGTGTTGGCGCCTGCGCCGAGGGCTCTGCTGCTGCTGCTGCTATTGGCGGTGTTTGTGTTGGTGTTGTTGGCTGCTGCTGCTGCTGCTAGAGCGCCTCTGCGGGCCGCTCTGCCGCCGTCGCTGTGGCGTCTATTTGACCCTCGTCTGGCCATTCCTCTCGTCATAGTTGTTGTTGGTTTGTGTGTTGGCGATTTGCTGTCTGTTTGTTGCTCTTTATTTTATTGAAAAGTCTCTTATGTGTGCGTTTGTGTTTAATGTATTTATTGGCACTTTCTGTCTCTTTACACAGTTTACTCTAGTTAGTTTGTGTATCTCTAGTTAGGTTTGTGTTTTTATTGGCGTTTAAAATTAATCACATTTATTCACATTTATTGGGGAGAAGAAAGTTTGTCGGTAGTATTGGCGGTAGTGGTGGGGGGGAAGGGACTTTTTGTCATGTCAGCGGGGGGCACGGCACAGCACGGCACGGCACACGACAGACAGCACAAGAAAAGAACAGGGCAACACAGAAAGGCAGCGGAGATGAGATGGCGACACGGCAAAAACGACACGAAAAACAATGATGGCACGTCCGACGATCGCGACCTCTCGAGCGGGCGGACGAGATGAGAGTCTCAATTTAATGGAGGCGGCGAATAATTCAATTATTATACGTCCGACGATCGCGACCTCTCGAGCGGGCGGATGAGATGAGAGTGGCCTGGACGAGGTTCATGGTGGAACACTCATATGTCCGCCAACTCCCATGCTTTCCACACTCGAGAGACCCGATCGCCGGTCGTCATTTACCGGTGCTCTCACCCCCGGTTCCACTTTCACACACCCCAATATTGAGTGAGATGAAAATGGAACGAGGGCAGCAGCACCGACAAGTAGGCAATGAAATTTTGCAATGGCTGTTTGCATTAGTGGCTGTGTGTTTGTTGTTGGCAAATGGCTCATGTCTTATGTTTTCTTTGTGCTGTGTGAATTGGCTGCTCTGTTGTCAAGGATGGGATGGGATGAGAAGGGGAAAAATGCCTGCTCCCGTATAACCGCCCGGATACTTTATACTTCCGGCTCTTACGATCCGGGCGCGTGTAGCTCCGAAGAGACGACCGCATAGCATCTTGTGGGCGGTTGTAATGGCTTTGTTGGGGCGTGTGGCAGAGTGGCGAAGGTTGGCAGTGTAAATTGTAATCCTGCTCAGCCTCATTTGGCATTTAGTGGCATTTGAAGTGGGTGGGGGGGGGTGGTTGTGGGATTGGCTGGGCATAAATTGCCGAAGTTGGCGACCGATAACACACTGGGCATTGAGAAATGCACTTTAAATTTGAATTGGCTTTTTGTGTTTTATCGGTCATTTTTTGTCTAGTATTTGCGTGGTATTTTTGGTGATACCACATGTCAAGGGGAATATGGGAATGGCAGATAGATGGGGAAGAAGAGGAAAAAGGTAATAAAACTAATCAGAAAATTACTAATAATATACAATTAACTACAGAAAACTACACTAATTTACAAAAACTTATTTCTAATATCACAGGCAAGTAACTAAAACTATGGACAAACTACGGACATGCAAAAACTACAGAAACAACAGGATTGACATCTACAACAAAAACATTGATGCAGACAAGGTAAATAAACGATAATTGACATACATTTACACACATATAAACATAATAATTACAATTTATTTTATTTCTAACAGGAGGACAAGCAACAACGGAGCACCGGCGGGTATAACAAACGCAATGCGAACATTACGCTGTATACCGGCCGGCTCTGTTGTCCCCCTGTGTGTTGTTTATTGGCTGGCTGGTGTTGGCGTGCATCGTGGGCATAAGTTGGAGATGGCGAGCGGCTCTAGTCCGGCCGCCCACGTTGCTTCTGTCAGGTGGAGATGGCGCATCCAGTCGAGTGGCACTGGTCCGGCCACCCGAGATGCATTGTCCAGTGTGTTGGCGATTGGCATCGATATGTGATGCCAACGAATCATGTTATTGGCCGCATCCAAGTGGCTGCTGGTCCGGCCACCAGGATGCGTTGTCGATTCCAATTGTTGGCCGCATCCGAGTGGCTGCTGGTCCGGCCACCAGGATGCGCTGTCAGGTGGATTGGCCTGGCCTCCTCGGCCACGTTCGTCATCGGTTTGTAATGGCCTTTTGAATGGCTGCTGGTCCGGCCATCCAGATGTGGTGTTTTGTTTTTGGCGTTTGATTTTTAAATTTATGTTTATTTGCAGGTACTTGTCGGCGTTTGGATGTTGTTGCTGGCGACCCTTGTCTGGTTGGTGTTGGCGTGAAGACGTTTGCAGGCGAGTATTTGTGTTTTAATTGGCAGCCTTTTTTCCTGACTCTCCTTCTTCTTTTGCAGGATTTGCTGGCGTCCGGCGGCTCAACACCGGGCCATCCCGCCCTCACATAATTGGCATGAGAGACGGGTGCGACCCAGTGGAGCGGCAACAGGCGTCAGCCTCTGCGTCGTCGTTGGAATGGCAGCTGTTTGTTGAGAGTGGCGTGACGTCACGGCCATGCTCAGGCGGCAGCGTCATCAGAAGAGGCCTCTTTTTCCGCCCAATTGGCAGGAATTTG
The DNA here is from genome assembly GCF_003286085.1 of Drosophila persimilis. Classification (NCBI taxonomy): domain Eukaryota; kingdom Metazoa; phylum Arthropoda; class Insecta; order Diptera; family Drosophilidae; genus Drosophila; species Drosophila persimilis. Next base: position 19,616 of record NW_020825677.1, read on the forward strand.
TCAATGTTGATGGCGAGGCAGCTTCTTGATGGTCAGCTCTGTCTGGTGATTGGCAGGTAAGTGTGATTTTCATGTGTTTTGGCCGTTTTTCGTTGTTGTCTGTATTGACATCTTTTTCTTCGTTGCAGTGGCTGTCTCGGGAACGACGATTGGGCACATCAGTAGGCGCCGCCTGATCGCATGCTTTCGCGTGCGCTGGCGATTTGTGCCCTCTATATTTCGCCCAGGCCATCCAGCGCGTCGAATGGATCGTGGTCGGTCCATTCGTCGTCGTCATCATCGTCAATTGCTGCGCAGTCCATATCGGATTCGGAGTCCGATATGGCTGCGGCGTCATTTTGCGTATTTGGTGCTGGTCTTGGTGATGGCTGTGTGGATGCTGCTGCTGCTGTTGTTGTCCGAAGTGGCGGCACTCCTCCCGTGCTCTCGTCCCTTGCCTGCAGCAGGTTTGTCAATTCGTTGTGATTTCTGCCAGTTTTTCTTCCAGCTCTCTAATTTTTCCCGCATATGTTTTCAGGTTATGGGCACAGCTGCCATCGCACTGAGCTGCTGGCCGCTGCTGTTGCTGGTGTTGGCGTGGCGTCGGAGCACGATTTGGGATCGGCTGCATCGGCTGGACCCTCTGGTGTTGGCGCCCCTCGGCCAGTGGCTGGGGATGTTGGTCGCGATGCTGTAGCTGCTGCCGATGCTGCCGACCCAGACCGCGTTGACGTTGCTGCTGCGGCTGTGTGTGGAGTGGCTGTGTGGGTGGCTGCTGCTGCTGCAACTGTCGCTGTAGTGGCTGCTGGTGACGTTGTGGTGGCTGCTGGAGACGATGTGCTGGCTGTTGCTGCTGTATTGGCTGCTGAATTGGCTGTGGCTGCTGCCGTAGTGGCTGAGGCTGCTGCTGCTGCCGTCGATGCTCCTCCTCCCTGGCGACCCTGTGGGCCAGGAGCCGCTGCCTGGCTGCCTTGTAGGCGCTGCAGCCCTTGTAGGCGCTGATGTGGGCGCCCTGGCAGTTGGCGCATTTGGGATTGACGGCCCTTGGCTTGCTGCACTCCGTCGTCAGGTGCCCGCCCGCGCATTTCATGCAGACAGCAGCTCGTCTACAATATGCGCGGGTGTGGCCAAACACCTGACATCGATGGCACTGGGCAGGGTCACGGGAGACTCCAAGTCTCTCAACCGTGACGGGCCTCCCACCCAGGCGTCGCAGCTTCAACACATCGTATTGGCCACGGTCCGGTTTGGGGGCGATCTCAGCCTCGAAGAGGTTGAATTGGCGGCTGCGATCAAATCGATCAGTGATCGCCCGAGTATACCGGACCGTGTACCCCTCGGCCTGCATGCAGTCCCGGAACCAGTCAGAGGGCGTGGAATGGGGAAGACCTCGGATGAGGATCCTCAATCCTCTGTCCTCCACAGGCTGATGCCCGAACTCGCCGTGCCGGATGTCATTGGCAATGGCAAGGGTGTTTGTATTGGGAGTGGCAGTAGTTGTGTTGGTGTTGGTTGTGGCGTTGGTGCTGGTGTTAGTGGCGGTGACGGTGTTGGTGATTGTATTTGTCATTGCGTTGGCGTCATTATTTGTATTGGTATTGTCAGCATTTGTATTAGTAGTGGTAGAGGCAGAGGCAGGGGCATGGGCATGTGTTGGCTGTGCAGATTGCGGCAAAGAGGCAGGAGCGGCAACTGTGTTGGTGTTGGCGGTTTTTGTTGTCCGTTTTTGCTGCTTTTGCTGTTGCTGCCGCAGCTCGTGCTGCCTCAGCTGCTCCTGGACAATGGCCTCCAGCTGCTGCATGGTTTGCCTCTTTTTAATAGGCCTCTTGATTGGCGGTCGCTGCTGGTGATGATGGTGATGGCGGCCCCGTCGTCTGGCCTGCTTCGTCTCAGCCTCAACCTCATCGTCGCTCTCACTGTCGATGAGGGCGCGGCGTCGTTTCGGTGTTGGTGGGATTGGCTGTGGTTGTGGTTGTGTAGTTGTTGCTGTTTGTATAGGTGCTGACTGGGCTATGGCTTGGATCGACCCGTTGCTCGAACTCGAACCAAGTTCGATTCGCAACGGGTTCGATCCGGTCGTGTATGTGTGTGTGGCTGCCCGTTGGCCGTTTTGGCGCTCCGCTCCTGCGCGTCGGCTTGCCGGCTCTCCTCCGACTTCTCCCTCTCCCGTTGCTCTCGAACGGTTTTCAATGTTCGAGAGCGTGAGAGGCGGGAAAAGCGGCAGCGAGAGCGGCGTCCTATCGGCCTTTCCCTTTTGGTTTGGCGGGTTTTTGGGTTTTGGCGGGGTTGCGGGACTTGCAGTTTGTATTGGCGCTGCTGTTGTTGCTGATTTTATGGGGCTCGAGGGGTGAGTGGCTGTGGCCGTGGATATGTCGGCCATGGCAATGGCTGGGTACTCACTCTCTGGGTGACTGTGGCGACGTCGCTCTGCATTGGCTGGGGCGTTTGTGTTGGTATTGATGCCTGCGCCGAGGGCTCTGCTGCTGCTGCTGCTATTGGCGGTGTTGGTGTTGGTGTTGTTGGCTGCTGCTGCTGCTGCTAGTGCGCCTCTGCGGGCCGCTCTGCCGCCGTCGCTGTGGCGTCTGTTTGACCCTCGTCTGGCCATTCCTCTCGTCATGGTTGTTGTTGGTTTCTGTGTTGGCGATTTGCTGTCTGTTTGTTGCTTTCCTTATTAAAAAGTCACTTGTGTGTGTGTTTGTATTTAATGTATTTATTGGCACTTTCTGTCTCTTTACACAGTTTTCTCTAGTTAGTTTGTGTATCTAGTTAGTTTGTGTATCTCTAGTTAGGTTTGTGTTTTTATTGGCGTTTAAAATGAATCACATTTATTCACATTTATTGGGGAGAAGAAAGTTTGTCGGTAGTATTGGCGGTAGTGGTGGGGGGGGGGGGGGGGGAAGGGACTTTTTGTCATGTCAGCGGGGGGCACGGCACAGCACGGCACGGCACACGACAGACACCACAAGAAGAAAACAGGGCAACACAGAAAGAAAATGAGATGGAGATGAGATGAGATGGCGACACGGCAAAAACGACACGAAAAACGGTTTTTGGCACGTCCGACGATGGCGACCTCTCGAGCGGGCGGACGAGATGAGAGTGGCCTGGACGAGGTTCATGGTGAAAAACTCACATGTCCGCCAACTCCCATGCTCTCCACACTCGAAAGGGCCCGATCGCCGATCGTCATTTACCGGTGCTCTCACCCCCGGTTCCACTTTCACTCACCCCAATATTGAGTGAGATGAAAATGGTCCGAGGGCAGCAGCACCGACCAGTAGGCAATGAAAAATTGCAATGGCTGTTTGCATTAGTGGCTGTGTGTTGTTGTTGGCAAATGGCCCGTGTCTTATGTTCCTTGTGCTTTTTGTATTGGCTGCTCTGTTGTCAAGGATGGGATGGGAAGGGGAAAAATGCCTGCTCCCGTATAACCGCCCGGATACTTTATACTTCCGGATCTTACGATCCGGGCGCGTGTAGCTCCGAAGAGACGACCGCATAGCATCTTGTGGGCGGTTGGAGTGGCTTTGTTGGGGCGTGTGGCAGAGTGGCGATGGCTGGCAGTGTAAATTTTGTTCCTGCTCAGCCTCATTTGGCATTTAGTGGCATTTGAAGTGGGTGGGGGGGGGGTGGTTGTGGAATTGGCTGGGCATAATTGCCGAAGTTGGCGACCGATAACACACTGGGCATTGATAAATGCTGAAATTTTAGAATAGTTTTTCTAAATAACAATACCGAAAGTTCTTGGGAGACTGCAATTTTTTTATTTAATACGACGAAAGAAAAGGGGTGCGTGCGTTCGAATTCAAGGGTTTTTCTCGACTTCTTTTCAATATATTCAAACAATTTCTTCTAAGCCTACCTTACCTATGGTGGCAAAGCGGGGCGAATTCGCCAAGAGCGAGAGAACGAGCTTTTATTGCGCTCCCGCTTTGCCCTAGCCTAACTTACACTAGACTTCATGAAATACTATCCTAATAACAATTATTAATATTCAAATGACGCTACACCGGCCCCGTTGAAGGCCTGGAAGGCTTCAAACCATTGGCAGAAGCGCCAATTTGTGTATCGGCCTCCTGAACGTGGCTCCGCTGCTCGTCCTTAGCTCGACCACTCTGACCCTTCCGTCCTGCCCGGCGGTTGTTCCGACCACCCTTCCTAGGAGCCACTGTTGAGGGGGCAGGTTGTCCTCGGCGACGATTACTAGGTCGCCTTCCTTTATGTTTGGCTCCTCCTGGTGCCACTTGCATCTGATTTGTAATCCCAGCACATACTCCCGGGACCATCGCTGCCAGAACATTTGCCTGGCTGACGAGACAAGCCGCCATCGCTTTAAGCAGCTCAGACCCTCCTGGTCCGGGGTCCTGGGTGCTGGGGGTGCGATGAGCGGCCCGCCTGTCAGCAGGTGCCCGGGAGTCAGCGCGTCTCCGTCGCTTGGGTCTGGGCTTAGGGGTCCTAGCGGGCGCGAGTTGAGCACCGCCTCGATCCCGACCAGCACGGTCTCCAGCTCCTCTGCGGTGAGGAGAGCGCTTCCGATGGCGCGTAGGAGTAGGCCCTTGGCAGACTTCACACCGGCCTCCCAAAGTCCGCCCATGTGCGGTGCTCGAGGCGGTATGAAGGCAAACTCGCACCCGCTTCTTGACGCAAATTCGCGTATCGCGTCCGCTTCCGCCTCCATCTTCCTCCGCAGTTCGCTGAAGTGGCGACTTGCTCCGACGAAATTTGTCGCGTTGTCGCAGTTCACGCGTTGCGGACATCCTCGACGACCGACGAACCTTTGGAATGCCAACAAGAAGGAATTAGTCGTCAAATCGGAGACAATTTCTAAATGAACCGCCTTGGACGCAAAACAGACAAATAACGCTATGTAGGACTTATAAGGGGGCCTTCCACGAATTTTCAGAGTCGTATAGACTGGGCCACAAAAATCAACGCCACATACTGAAAATGGGCGGAGAGCACGGAGCCGGTCTGCGGGTAAGTTGCCCATCATTTGGGTCTGGAGTAGCGGCTTGCATTTAAAGCAACGAATACACGACCTAACTGTCGCCCTGCAGACCGCCTGAGCATTCACTATCCAAATGCGCTGTCTAAGGATACTCACGAGTGCTCGTGGGCCGGCATGAAAATTCGTTTGATGCAGATAGCGAACGTATGTCTGCACAAACTGCGAGCGTTTTGTCAATAACAAAGGAAACTTGGCATTATATGACATAGGAGCGTTAACTAGTCGCCCCCCAACTCGCAACAACGAAAAAGAGCACCATGTCCCAGCCTCTTCATGGATGAAGGGATTCAAGCGCTGAAGACTGGGGCCTAACTTGGTGCCTTTACGAACCCTTTCAATATCTTCTTGAGACTCATTTTTCTGTGTTATTTCGACTATTTTTAGAAACGCCTCGTCGTATTCTACGGATGACGGAATTTTTCCAAAGTTGAGACTTTTGTCTTTGCATTTTCGGATGAAGCGGAACACGAAAACGAACACTCTTAGCAGTTTGAGGTGTGACGAGTATCCCTCGATTACATCCACTAAGTAATTTGGCTTGGCCGCGACGGTCAGTCCGACCGATTTCTTCCGACTTTCCATCTGTATCTCTTCTTCGGAAAGCTCGAAGTGTGGATTTCTGGGCCAGCTCTCTTCTTCAAACTTTAAGAACTCTGGTCCTCCAAACCAGATCGACTGCACGATTTCCTCTACGTCACAACCTCTCGAAACTATGTCTGCTGGGTTCTGTTTTGTTGGCACATGCCGCCACGTAGCTTCACTTGACCACTCTTGAATCTCCGCTACTCGGTTCGCAACGAATGTTGACAACGACGAAGGGTGGGATCTGATCCAATGAAGAGTAACTTTTGAATCTGACCAGAATATCATTTTATCAATTGGAACCTTGAGCAGGGATTTGATTCGGTGACAAAGGTCTGCTAGAAGGTGAGCGGCACATAACTCAAGCCTTGGGAGCGTTTTCGTCTTGAGTGGCGCTACTTTCGACTTTGCAGTCAACAAGGAGACCTTGAAACCTTTTGGAGTCTTTCTACGGATATAGACGCAGGCTCCATAAGCTCTCATGGATGCGTCGGCAAAGGCATGTACTTGAATCGGTGACATGGGATCAGTATGCACAAATCGAGGTATGGTAATCTTCTCCAACTGACCCAAGGATTCTTTTAATAAGTTCCATGCTGTTTCCAAGTTCATTGGAATTGACTCATCCCAATTTAGCTTGTTGAGCCAAAGCTCCTGCAGTAATATCTTTCCCTTAATTACTAAAGGACTTAACAAGCCAAGGGGGTCAAACAGCTTTGATGTCACCGAAAAGATGTTCCGTTTTGTCGCTCGGAGACCCATAACTGACGTGTCAATTTGGAACTTAAAGACGTCTTCATGTGGCAGCCACGATATTCCTAACGCCTTAGTTGACTCTGAGTCCGAGAACGTTATCGGTTTATCTGTGCTCTCGGATGCGGTGACCTCAGGTGAGTTCGAAAACCATTTAGTCAATTCAAACCCAGCGGTTTGAAGAACCTGAGCCACATCAGACTTAATTGTCTTTAACTCCTCTACGCAACCAGCACCAGTCAACATGTCATCGACATAGAAGTCGGAGTCGATAACTTCAGCAGCTTTAGGGAATGAGAGTTTTGCAGACTCACTCAACCTCTTCAAACACCGAATAGCCAAAAATGGGGCTGGTCCAGTCCCATATGTTACGGTGTTGAGCTGGTATATTCTCAAGGACTCAGACGGGTCTCTTCTCCACACTATGAGCTGGAATTGTCTATCCGCATCAGCGACCCAGACTTGGCGATACTTCTTCTTAACATCGGCTGTCAAGGCGTACCTGTGTAGTCTGAATCGGAGCAATGTCGAATACAGCTCATCCTGTATCGTAGGACCGACCATCAATATGTCGTTCAAGGCCACCTGAGAGGACGTTTTACAAGACGCATCGAAAACGACGCGGAGCTTGGTCGACGTGCTTTGAGGCCTCAACACACACTGATGTGGAATGAAATAATGTGGAGTTTTGGGGATTGTGTTGTCTGTGGTAGACATGTGACCCAAGGAGAGGTACTCTTCCATGAACTCCAAGTACATTTTCTGCAACTCGGGGTCACGAGACAATCTTTTTTCAAGCGATAAAAACCGCCGTTTAGCCACTTCAAAGGAGTTGCCTAAGATACTGGGATCTGATTTGAACGGCAGTCTTACTTCAAACCGACCTGAAGGCACGACCTGAGTAGTCCTTCTATAATGCTTTTCACATAACTTGTGTTCAGGAGATAAAGACTTTTTAGAAGACGGCAATTCTTCCAGTGACCAAAACTTTTGTAATGTATTGTCGATGTGGATCACTGACTCTTCTCGACAACTCAAACAATTCCTAGCTTCTTGGGTGGCAGTCACCTTTGGAGTGTATCTGCTCGACACAATCCAGCCGAGAAGCGTTTTCTGCAGAGTTGGATAGTCAGGACCTTGGCGAATCTGACCAACAGATAGAAGTTCGAAAAATGTTTCTGCACCTATCAACATATCTATCTTCTGTGGCTTGAAGAAATATGGGTCTGCAAGTGGTAAGTTCTTTGGGATTTTCCAGTCACTCACGTTAAGTGTCTGATCAGGGTGATACCCCGAAATGGACCTTAGAATCCAGAAATCAACCGAAAACTCACTACCAGTAATTCGCGACTTCACCACCGTGTGTATCTTTTTCTTGACTTGTGAATTGGATTCACCAATACCAAGCAAGTTGATACACGACTCCTCCCTACGGATCTGTAAGCGCTGTGCTAAGTCCTCAGTTATAAAATTGGTTTGAGACCCCGAGTCAAGCAGAGCTCGGGCCAAAACATGTTCACCATTATTTGTTCGGACGCTTACGATCGACGTAGCCAGAATAACTCTATCCATAGCTGTCGCATGGAGAGCATGCGAAGTGGAAGGTTGATTCTGATTGGGAGGAGGAGAAGAATTCTCTGGGGGTGATGGTAGCGCTAGACTTTTATTCGCCACTGTGTACCTATGCAATAAGGTATGGTGTGAGCAGCCACACACTCGACACTTCTTAGCTTTGCATCGTACTACAGAGTGGCCTGGCTGCAGACAATTGATGCACAAGGATGCAGATTTTGCGAATTCGAACCTTTGCATTACTGCTAGCCGACCAAATGGACTGCACTCTGTCAACAAATGGCCTTTCGCATTGCAGTAGCTGCATTGTTGATTTTTAGTATTCGCGGTGGAACACGCGAATGAGCTCCGATTATGCTGCTTGCTTGGCACAGCTTTCTGCTCCTGCTTTGGTTTGTCCGAATTTTCGGCCGAAAGATGCTGATGTCTGCGATTAAGCAACCTTTCACAGTCCGTCCAAAGTGGCAGTTTGTCATAATCGAGCTGTTCTTCCCATTTCTCTTGTGAGGGAGCGTACGCTCCACCCACATTTTTTCCACCCATCATCTTGCCGGCATTTTCCCACTGGAGGGACCCGAAATTATTTCATTGACTGTTCAGTTTTAGGTTAAGGGGGAGGGGGGAAGGCCACGAAGGCCACTTGTTATTAATTTTTTATTATACGGCCCGAGGGGTCTCTAAGCCCCACGTAGCTTGCTATTTTCTTAAAAGGGGGGCGAGTCGCGATCACGGCGGACGCCACTGGCTTTCCAGAACCAAGACCCAACAACAACGACGCAGCAGCGGCCAAAGAGAGACGAGGAAAACAACGGGATCCAGCGAGCCGCCGGCATCGACGCAGCAACAGGCAGAGAGGGAAGCATCGACAAGATAACACAACAACAACGACGCAGCAGCGGCCAAAGAGAGACGAGGAAAACAACGGGATCCAGCGAGCCGCCGGCATCGACGCAGCAACAGGCAGAGAGGGAAGCATCGACAAAATAACCCAACAACAACGACGCAGCAGCGGCCAAAGAGAGACGAGGAAAACAACGGGATCCAGCGAACCGCCGGCATCGACGCAGCAACAGGCAGAGAGGGAAGCATCGACAAGATAACCCAACAACAACGACGCTGCAGCGGCCAAAGGGAGACGAGGAAAAACAACGGGATCCAGCGAGCCGCCGGCATCGACGCAGCCACGGCAGAGAGGAAGGCGCTGACAAGATAAGCCAACAGCATCGACGCAGCAGCGGCCGAGGAGAAGCGCTGACAAGACAAGCCGACAGCATCAACGCAGCAGCGGCAGAAGAGGGCCGCTGAGAGCAGCAATCAAATCCAGCAACGACGCCCCAGCAGTGGAAAAGAGAGGGGAAATAACGACGCTAGCCGCCCACGCCGACGCTGGATCGGCAGAGCCAGCAGAACGCCGGCTCTGAAGCTGGAAAAACGTGAAAAGGAAGTCAGTTAGATGAGAGGCGGTCGTAGGAATCGGACGCGTTGACGGAAGAAAAAATTTGAGTGGCGCGCGAGAAGAAAAGGAATACACGTGGCGGACTACTTCGAAATTAACGCGATCAGCAGTGCGCGAAGGATCCGGCATCGACACTACGTTTACGGAGGCGGGATCCTGCACCGGCGCTGCAATCCCGGGAAAAAGAGGAGGCTTTCGACAAGCACAAGCGTGAGAGTAGAGGGGTAAGCGAGTCTCAAGACGTGCATGCGGGCTGCTGAGCGGTGCGATAGGTAGGGAACCAAAGAAGAATAAAGCGAAATGTAACGAATATAACGAAAACATAGCCTGGTCGCCAACCATCTATATGCTAGGGAACCTGAATGCCCGGGGCTTCATCTTCTCCGCCCTTCCCCACGCCTCTTGCCCGAGTCTCCCTCTTTGGCTACACCCACGTGGTGATCCGTATTCGCTCCGGATGCCCGTCGGGGCCCCCGCGTGATTCCCCCAGTAGTTCGTAGCCCAACAGGATCCTGAGACCGCTGTCAGGCGATTGCCTAGGCGTTCTCGGTGACAACTGTTGGCGTTCCCCCCGCATGATTCCCTCCAGTAGTTTGTGACCCCGCAGTACCCCAGTAGTTCCCAGGGTCCCGAAGGCGCTGTCCGGCGATTGCCTAAGCCCTCTCGGCGATGCCTGCCTTGTATGATAAAGACTTTCGCAGTAACGTTTAGTCTGATAGTGTCCCGTGAGTGCTATCCGGCGATTGCCTAGGTACTCTCGGCGATATGCGTCGGCATACCCGTATTCGTAGTGATTCTTAGTTCGACAGCGTCCCGTAAGTGCTATCCGGCGACTGCCTAGGCACTCTCGGCGACGCTTGGCGATATCTCCGACCCCCCGTAGTAATTCTTAGTTCGACAGCGTCCCGTAAGTGCTATCCGGCGATTGCCTAGGCACCCTCGGCAACGCTTGTCGGTGTCTCCGACCCCCGTAGCAATCCTTAGTTCGACAATGTCCCGTGAGTGCTATCCGGCGATTGCCTAGGCACCCCCGGCGATGTTCGTCGATATCTCCGACCCCGTAGCGATTCTTAGTTCGACAGTGTCCCGTGAGTACCATCCGGCGATTGCCTAGGTGCCCTCGGCGACGCTTGTCGATACCTCCGGCCCCGTAGTAGTTCTTAGTTCGACAGGATCCCGGGAGCGCTATCCGGCGATTGCCTAAGCCCTCCCGGCGATGCTTGCCGATATCTCCGACCCTCGTAGTAATTCTTAGTCCGACGGAGCCCCCGCGAGTGCTGTCCGGCGATGGCCTAGGTACTCGCGGTGGTATTTGTCGGTATCCCCGCATAGCAAAGACCTTCGTAGTAGTTCTTAGTTCGACAGGATCCCGGGAGCGCTATCCGGCGATTGCCTAAGTCCTCCCGGCGATGCTTGCCGATATCTCCGACCCTCGTAGTAATTCTTAGTCCGACGGGGCCCCCGTGAGTGCTGTCCGGCGATAGCCTAGGTACTCGCGGTGGTATTTGTCGGTATCCCCGCATAGCAAAGACCTTCGTAGTAGTTCTTAGTTCGACAGGATCCCGGGGGCGCTATCCGGCGATTGCCTAAGCCCTCCCGGCGATGCTTGCCGATATCTCCGACCCTCGTGGTAATTCTTAGTCCGACGGGGCCCCCGTGAGTGCTGTCCGGCGATAGCCTAGGTACTCGCGGTGGTATTTGTCGGTATCCCCGCATAGCACCGACCTTCGTAGTAGTTCTTAGTTCGACGGGATCCCGAGAGCGCTGTCCGGCGATTGCCTAAGCCCTCTCGGCGATGCCTGTCGATATCTCCGACCCTCGTAGTAATTCTTAGTCCGACAGGGCCACGTAAGCGCTGTCCGGCGATTGCCACTGCCACGCCCCGTACTGTTCCCTTTCCTCTCGGTCGCTCCTGTCTGGGGATTGCCTCCCTGTCCCGTCGACGGCCCCGAACTCGGAGTCCCGGAAAATTATAAATATTGCTGTAATTTCGACCCTGGAGTAGACTGAGATATGTACCCCAGCCCAGGATCGCTTCCTTACAGATGGCGCCCGAGCAGGGACTCCGGGATTCCGTTATGTTTTGGGGCGCTAAGTAGAACAGTTGATCAGAAAACGAGTAGCAGAAGGAATCGGGACTGTACCAGTCGGAATCATTAGGCCAAGAATAGCTGTATATCCCTGGAAAACCGCACGTGAGGTCGCCCATTATTCACGTACAGCCGAGACTGGCTTCCCTAACCTCCCTAGCAATAGCGTCAGCGCGTGGCCGCCGCGCCCACACGAGGAGGAGAACGCCGTGGCGAGACGGCAGAGAAAGAGAACCGAGCCGAAGCTGGGCAGAGATCGCAAGAAAGAGAGCGACACGCACGCGGCGAGCAGCGAGTCGTGAGCTGTAGACGCCGAACGGGCATCGGAACCCTCCCGTAGACCGACCGTCCCGGCTATATATGTCGGACCCAGATCCAGCGTTCAAGCAGTCAGTGCCGGGCGTCAGCGAAGAGCAGTCAGTATCCAGCGTTCAAGCAGTCAGTGCCCGGCGTCAGCGAAGGACAGTCAGTATCCAGCGTTCAAGCAGTCAGTGCCCGGCGTCAGCGAAGGACAGTCGGTATCCAGCGTTCAAGCAGTCAGTGCCCGGCGTCAGCGAAGAGCAGTCAGTATCCAGCGTTCAAGCAGTCAGTGCCCGGCGTCAGCGAAGAGCAGTCAGTATCCAGCGTTCAAGCAGTCAGTGCCCGGCGTCAGCGAAGAGCAGTCAGTATCCAGCGTTCAAGCAGTCAGTGCCCGGCGTCAGCGAAGAGCAGTCAGTATCCAGCGTTCAAGCAGTCAGTGCCCGGCGTCAGCGAAGAGCAGTCAGTGTCCGGCATTCGAAGCAGTGGGTCAATGCCCAGCCTTCAAAGTGATCGGTCAGCGTTCAGCCATCAACACGAGACGAGATCCAGCGCTTAAATCAACGAACCCAGCACGACCAGGACGACAAGGACCATTCCAAGGACAACGATAGCAAGGACTATTGACCGGCCCAGCAAGGATCAACAGTCAGGACAATTCCAAGGACAACGATAGCAAGGACCATCGACCGGCCTAGCAAGGGTCGATCCCCAGGCTACTATAAAGACCGACGACAACCACGACCATCGACCAGGACCCCAAACAGCAAGGACTCCAAGGACGCCCCACTGTACAACCGTGTTAACCGTGCCTACGCCGTGCTTCCGTGACTAACCCCAAGGACTCCGGTATTCAGCGCGTTACCTAAGAAAAAGATTCTACCGGAGGGTCAATACGTGATACTACCGTCGGAAACGCGAAAGACTTCGAAGTGCCAGTTCGAACACCGTGCTTCGACATGGGGGTACAGTGGATTTCGTATCGGCGCAAGGACGAATTGCAGGCCATCGCCGTCGAATTCGGCCTCGGTGAAACCGGGACAGTGGACGAGTTGCGCAGCCGGATCTCGGCCTTCATCCCGCGCGGCGAACATCCGACGGCGATCGAAAAGCGGATCAAAGAGCTCGGAACGGTCTTCGACAGCGCGCCCAGCCCGAGGAACCCGAGGAACACATCCGCGTCGCCGGGACCGAGTCAACGTGAACAGAAGGAAGGGATCTGTGCGGAACAGCCATCGTAATTCCCGAGTTCCCGCGCGCAGCTCAAGGTCCTGGGTACAGTGACTCTAGCCGGCTTGAAGCCACGACCGACCGACGACATGGTGATAATCACTACCAGCACCGCTTCCCCGAGGAAGCCGGAACTTCGCGACCCGGAAGGGAAGAAATCTCCTTCGCCGCCCTCGCCGATAAGCTGCGCAATTGGGGCCTGAAGTTCCAACCTGAACGGTTGGAAGAAAGGGTCGACTCACATGGCGGGAGTCCAGCACAACTGCCGCGAGCCATCTCCGGGCTACTAACTGGCAAGGCAGAAGGATGGTTTAGGACGTTCCAGATGCAAGGCAAGCCATGGACCGAGTTCCGGAAAGAGTTCTTGGAGTTCTTCCTACCCCCGCGATACTTTCAGCGCTTGGAAGATACGATCCGCTCCCGTCACCAACGACCCCGAGAAGCCTTTCAGGACTACTTGATCGACCTCCGACTCATGATGAAACGAGCTCAGTATACTCCAGACAGGGAGCTGGACAGGATCTACGAGAACCTTCGGCCGGAATACCAACTGTTCACCCGTAGGCATGAGTTCGAGACGTTGCGAGAACTGACCCACTTGATAGTAGCGTACGAGACAACGCGGGACCGCGAACAAACCCGCCACGCTTACGACCGCCCAGATACGAAACCCAGAACGACATCATACCAAGGACCCGGATTAGCCACCCCGCAGCAGGCTCCTCCAGACGACACCGGGCCCTCCCGGAGCGCCGAGACGGCAAGCCGCGTAGTGACCCAGGATGGAGATCAGCCGGTGAACACACGCCGGGCCTGTCGGAATTGCGGAGAGGAAGGTCATTTCAGCAGTTCATGCAGGAATCGGCGAGTGTTATTCTGTTGGGAGTGTGGTCGCCGCGGCATCCGGACGATCGACTGCTGTAGGCTGTCCGAGTCGGGAAACGGACCGAGTCTCCGCTCGTAAGGGAACCGATCGGAGACATACCTCCAGGGCCCCCTGGAGTAACTCATCCCTTAAGTTTGGAAGGAGGCAGGATCGCCGCGCTAGTAACCATCGAAGGAGTACCGCTCACAGCTACCCTCGACACAGGAGCGACGCGGTCGTTCGTCAGTCAACGCATCGCTCATGAAGTAAGTACCGGAGGGAACGCACGGAATATAAGGACTACCGTCCGCCTGGCAGACGGTACAGCAAAGGAGGTGACGCAAGCAGTTTCGGTCAAGGTACGTCTGGATCAACAGGAAACGCGGGTGATTCTATTAGTCCTACCCATGGTAGTGGACGACATCATACTGGGGCTCGATTTCCTTTGCGGCGTCCAGACCATAATACAATGCGGCCGAGCGTACTTGCAGTTGACCCAGCGGGCGATCCGGGAAACCAACCCGATCCCCACATCATCCTCGACTCGGCCCCGCATGGTTACCTTTAGTGACGAACGTCCAGCGACGGCATCCGCTGCTCCTACCCCCTCGACCAATCCAACAGCGACCCACCGGACGAAACCAACGCACCAGAATCTCGAACCCGCCAGACCCAGCAATGTACCAGTGACAACGTACCTGAATCCCAACCACACCCGACCCAGCAACGTAACAGTGACAACGCACCTGAATCCCAACCACGCCCGACCCAGCAATGTACCAGTGACAACGCACCAGAATCTCGAACCCGCCAGACCCAGCAACGTAACCATGACCACGCACCAGGATCGCGAACACGCCAGACCCAGCAACGCCACCCGAACCCAACCCACGATTCGATACGACCACGCCAGAATCATCAACGAAGCTACGACAGAGACGACTGCGACACCGCTGGACACACCCAGGGCCAGTCCGTCCGCCCCGAAGAACACCCAGAGTAACGAAACCACGCCGGAGACGACTGCGACACCGCTGGACGCACCCAGGGCCAGTCCGTCTGCCTCGAAAACCACCCAGAGTATCCCTAACAGGACAACGCTTCTAAGCCTCGGCCACGCCAGAACCCGAAGTGACATCAGGACAACGCTTCCAAGTCTCGACCACGCCAGACCCAGCCGCAATACAAGGACAACGCTTCTAAGCTTCGACCACGCCAGACCCAGCAACGATACCAGGACAACGCATCAAAGCCCCGACCGAGACGGACCCGGCGGCGCTAAAAATACAACCCGATCGACGCGAGCCAAATCAGACATGCCCAGCCGGGCGGCGCAGCCCGTGCAAACGACCCCGCAGGAAACCAGCCTCGCTCCACAACGCGACCCGTTACGCCTGGAAGACGACGGCCCTGAAGGACATAGACGGGTCGAGGTAGACCACCTCGCGTCTAACCCCCCAACTGATTATCAACTCGCCCCTTTAGCCGATGCCGCGGCCGGTCGACAACGCAACCCTTTTCGAAGGTCAGGCTCGACGATCCCTATCGCCGTGAACCTCGAAGAAATCTCGCCACCGACAGCCCCCATCATCGAACCACCCCTCCCGCCGTGGGTAGCCGAGTTTTTGAAGCAAGAATTGGCCAAGTTCGAGGGATTGAAGGGCGTGTCTCACATAGCCGAGCATACCATCACCCTGAAGGACGACAAGCCGATAAAGCAGAGGTACTTCCCCAAGAATCCGGCCATGCAGAAAATCATCAATGCTCAGGTCGACGAGTTGCTGCTAGACGGGCGGATAGAAGCTTCAAAAAGCCCACACAGCGCACCCATCGTACTGGTGGGAAAGAAGACAGGCGAGATGCGGATGTGCGTAGACTACCGACAGCTCAACGCGCAATCGATACCCGACGCCTACCCGCTGCCCAGGATCAACCACATCATCGAGAGGCTCCGTAACGCGCGTTACATCTCGACGTTGGACCTCAAGAACGGGTATTGGCAGATCCCCATGGCCGAGGGGAGCCGAGAATGCACCGCCTTCACCGTTCCGGGCCGAGGACTCTTCCATTGGAAGGTGATGCCGTTCGGACTACACTCAGCATCGGCTACGTTCCAGCGGGCCTTGGACAGCGTCATCGGACCACAGATGGAACCCAACGCCTTTGCTTACCTCGACGATATCATTGTCATCGGAGCGGCACTGGAAGAACACGTCGACCATTTGCGAGAGGTTTTCCGAAGACTGCGGGAAGCCAATCTAAGATTAAACCAAAAGAAATGCAGCTTTTTCCAGAAAAGCATCGCATATCTGGGACATGTCATTAGTGAGCGGGGTATACACACCGACCCAGATAAGATCGTCGCCGTCCGGAAGTTGGCCCCACCAAGTTCGATAAAGGAGCTTCGACGCTGCCTAGGAATGGCATCGTGGTACCGGAGGTTTGTCCCAAACTTCGCGGCGATTGTACAACCTATGACTAGGCTCTTGAAGAAGGAGAAAAGGTGGATCTGGAGTGACGAACAGCAGGCCGCTTTCGAGGAGTTGAAGGAGAGGTTAACCCAAGCACCCGTCTTAGCCTGCCCGGATTTCACGGAGAGGTTCGCTCTACAAACTGACGCAAGCGCCTACGGTCTAGGGGCAGTCCTGACGCAACAGATCCGCGGAGAGGAGAGGGTCATAGCCTACGCTAGTGGTTTGAAGTGGTTAAACTCGATCAATAACCCGACCGGTCGCATCGCTCGTTGGGCTCTGGAACTCCAACAGTATCGCTTCGACGTGCTTTACCGACGCGGAAGCCAGAACATCGTAGCAGACGCTCTTTCCCGGCAACCTATCGACACCATACAGCGAACCATAGAAGACCTGCCCACCTGCCCCTGGATACAAAGGTTGCTCAAACGTATCCAGGCACGACCCGAAGAATGCAGAGAATTTATAATCGAGAACGGAGAGATCTACCGGCAGCCTGGACACCGACCAATCGGAGAAGAATCTCACCAGTGGAAATTATGCGTCGCCAGTGGCCATCGTAGACGAGTGTTAGAAGAATGCCACGATCACCCGACCGCAGGACACTTAGGAATACGGAAGACCGCCACTCGGGTAACCCAACGATATTATTGGCCAGGACTCTACAGGGACGTGGCCCGATACGTGAAACATTGCGAAAGCTGCCAAAAATTTAAGGTGAGCCAGAACAAACCCGCAGGTCACATGTATACGCGCCAGGCTAAGGGCCCGTTCGACATCCTTTGCGCGGACTTCGTAGGCCCACTACCCCGCTCAACGCACGGCAACACGATGCTCCTCGTGTTCTTCGACTCATTCTGCAAATGGGTGGAACTTGTGCCACTCCGGAAAGCCACAACCGCCCACTTGGAGAAGGCGTTCCGAGAGAGGATACTCTGCCGATTCGGGGTCCCGTGGAAGTTTGTGTGCGACAACGGAACACAATTCACTAGTCGGTCCTTCCGGAAATTCTGCGAGGTGGCGGGAATGGAACTCGAGCACACCGCGCCGTATAC